>NW_008824474.1:458112-464550 GCF_000699105.1 Pygoscelis adeliae
CCTGTGGGCATTTGGGTCTCTATCTTCCCCTTGGTATGAAGCAGAAGTCCCAAAATGCCACTCTCTGGTAAGCCTGCGGGTAAAGCAAGAGTAAAATACGACCTCTGTGTGGTAACTGTGGTAGTTGTTTATTATCCCCATCCGCCTTTCTCTAGGACTTCTTACACTCCTTTCCTTCTCCTCACCTTCTAACATTTCCCATGTGAAGGGGAGTACTTTCTTCCCATTCCTCTCCTATAGAGCATTTTACCTCCTGAGTCATCAGCAGTGAAAGAGCTCACGCTGCCCTTTGAAGTGTCGTACTGGGGACACCTGTGGCCAGGCTACCGAGGTGAGTATTGGCCTGTGAGTTGCAATTTTAGGCAAACTACTGGAAAACTCGTGCAAGTGAAGGGGTGGCAGGAAGGGGAGGCTGCGTAAAAATGGTTGTGTGATCATGAGGTGTAAGGCTTCCATTACAACAGAAAGTAACCTCACTCTCCACAGAACCTGAGTGTGCTCTGGCATAAAGCCATCTAGCGTACACCCTGGATTTAACCTACCGCACTGCTGGTTGTCCCTGAGCCGTGGATGGAGCACTCTTAAGAATCATTTTGATAGCCATTTCTGGTGGAGAGCCTGGCCATCGGTCTGTACCAGGAGCACTGGCTTTCTTTGTTTGCCTCCTGTCCTACAGGCTATTGCTTAAAACCAACTGCTTCCATTGTCAGAAAAATGTTACTTTTCTTTTTTTAAATCCATATAATAACAATAGAAATAACACCACAGTCAAGATGACATAATACATCACTGCTGATGTTTCAAGCTGGTGTTGCTTTCCATCCAAGTGTGGAACTCCATGGTTATAGACATAGTTCAAGTGTCCAAACACCTTGGTATGTTACAGAATAAAATGCCGCTTTTCAATATTTGTATGTGTTAGTGTGAGTGATGAAAAGTGGTGCACTGGTAGAAGTCAGTGAACAGATGTATCAGAGACAGCAGCAAGGAACTATCTGCCTTTTTGGCTAGCTGAAACATTGAAATAGCCCCAAAAACATGACTGTAGTTCAAACTGACAGTACAAGAGTAGGGTCTCCACCTCTGTGGAGAACTAATGTCCTTCCCAGATGGTACCAAAAACTGGTCAGTCTTCAATTGTCAGAATGAACGTCAGGTGAAAGGCCTTTAGCATGTCTGCTTCAGAGATAGGTAAACTGAGGAACAGAAATATTTTTTTCTGGGTTTGCTGCCACAAATTAAGTTGCCATGTGCTTAGATCACAGACATTGTTGAACAGGTAGCTGAGAAAATGCCGTGGCAAGGGTGAATATACATTGCAATATAGTATTATAATGTAATAACACCTTTATTTTGATATATTCTCAATTCTAACTTAATCAATCCAGAAAGGATTCCTTTAGAAAAATGGTAAGAGGGTCGAGAAGGTGTGGGGAGATTCATTCTAGCCTCACAGTTCTTAAGCAGGGTACTGAAGTTCATCAACAAGACAGGAAATTAATAGTTTTGAGGCTGTGTCAGTCTTCTTTCACAATATAGTTCGGACTGAAAGACGTAGCTGTAGCTGTTCCTCGGTAGCACATATGTTCTCATTTAGCTGGCCTTCAAACAATGCAGCCACTACCCTTCTCCCAGTTCTTCTGGATTAGCTTCATGACTAATTGTGGTAAAGTTTAGGGTGACGTGCAATGGGCTGCTCATCTGATAAGCCAAGGGGACACATCACCAACATTGAATGACGCTGATTTCCGAAGAAATTCAGATTTTGGAATTTCTCATCCCCTCCCACAAATCTTCCGCTTAGAAGGCAAGATCAGGACATACGCTTTTAAACGCAGGGGATGGCCTTATGTCAGACACAACAACGGATGCAGTGCCCAGAAGTGTAGGAGTTGGGAGGCTGATTTATGACCATGCTAGGGAAGAGAGTATTCCAAAAGGCCTCTTGCCATTTCCTCCTAACGCAATGGCTGTGCAGACCGGCCTTGCAGCAGGAGGGAGGTCAGCAGAACAGGATTACATAAGGCTGCTTGCTATGCAGAAAAACGCAGATGGCCTAAAAGTGTTTCATTTTTTTAAATGAAGTCACATGCCCGAGAGCTGCAGTTTGAAGCAGAAGAGTAGTCTCTGAAGAGCAAGTACGGTTGTTTTGTTCTCCTTTTAATTGAAAATAACTCTGGAATCCCTCCAGGAAATAAGTTTTGAAGGAGAGAGTTGGCTCACTCACAGTCCAAGCAATTTAGAATCACCTCCCATTATTTGTATTTCATCTTCAAGCACTTCTGAGGCATATTTGGATACTCGCACAGATAGTCATCTAGAAGAAACTAGTTCCAAGTTCAGATGGGATCATCTGGTTGGATTGAGTTCCACGTGGTGCAGCGAAACAGAGGATCAACAATCCTTTGTTTCTCAATAAAGACTCGTTCACCACTATTTGGTTTGAAATGCACTGCTGCTTCTCCTTTATGCCTCCAATATTATTCTATCACATCTTAACCCAGAATTACATTTTGTGCTTATTAGATGGCTACAAAAGGACAAATCTCAGTACAGAAATTATAACCAGTGCTATACATCAGCTCTCACTGATCTTTTTTCATTTTTATTGCATGTTTTCATTTTTTGATGTTTGTTACAATTAAAAACTCTCACTTATTTCCTTTCATCTCTTATGGTTAAAGAGCCATGATTTCCTGACTTACAGTAGCCTTTTTTCTCCTTTTACTTTAATTCATTATTGCCTATAATATACCTTTTCTTTAAAAATATATTATGACAAAACCAAACAAAGGTGAAAGAAAAGTTACTATAGAGCTCTAGTCATATCCATCAAGGTGAAAACCAATTTCAGACACAGATGTGAAAGCAATAGCATTTCAACAAGTTAAGTGAGGGAATTACTATGCTAGACATTATATATTTAAGCGAACTCAATGTTCCTGATAGGTACTAGAATGACAGTCCTGTAAATTGAATTATTCTCTTCAGTGTGACAGTAGCACCATTTACACAGTGTTTCCCTTCCTTTTTTCCTAAAGATGTTTTCTTTCTTGCCTTGCCTCTCAGTGGACACAGCATATAGGGGCCTTGCAATTTTCCTAGGCATCATCCTGAGCCTAAGGCAAACTGCAGGAACTCTCAATCCTGACAGATTTTTGTGTAGCCTGCTTTGAAATACGTCAGAGGATGGAGACTCCATAGCCTCCTCGAGTGAACTATTCTCCGGTTTTCCTACCCGTAAGTACTAGTAAGCTTTTCAGAATGTCTAACCTAAATCTGCCTTATTGCAATTAAGTCAGTTCTTCAATTCACCGGGGACATGGAGAACAGGTTATTTTCTTCCTCTTTGTAGCAATCTGGACACAGGCTTAAAACTAAGTGGGAGAGCAGATAGCATAATAGGGTAACAGTGTGGACAAGGAGAAAAACTGTGGATCATCTGCTGAACATCTTAAGTGTCTATGTATTAATCTGTACGTAAGATGAAAGGAGTTTGGGAATAAGATAGAGGATCAGGGAGTCCTCTGCATGATCAACGTTATGTCTGAATTATGTCTGAGTGGTGGCCTGAGTCACCGCTTTGGAATTTTTGTTTAGAAATATCTGGCCTGTCAAGGAAGGTCCTCAGTTGGAAGTTTTCTCTTAGTTTTCTCTTCTCTAGATCAAAACCACCCAGTTCATCAAACATTTCTTTGCAGATCTTTTCTTTTGAACATTTTCTAGTTTGTTTGGGTTTTTGTTTCTGTTCTCTGGAGGACTTTCTTCAGGTGGGAGAAGATACTGAACAGACAATCTAGTGATTGTCTAAGAAATGAGTTAGAAAACTGGTCTCTTGAGCCCTAAATGCGTGCTTCTTTATAACTGAGTGTTTTCATTTGCCACATGAAAATGCTGCAGCTGCACCCCTAAAGTGCAACCAGGCCAGGTCAGCCTCAGCATTTTTCCATGGCTGCTAGCAAAAGTGCCCATTAGCACAGCTATGATGTGTACACTTGTTCAACAAGAACAGGGTTGAGCTCACATCTCCATTTTAATGAGACATTCAAACAGACATTCAGTAGCCTTTAAGTATCCCCTTACAATTAGAGGAGCTTTTAAAGTGCATGTCTACAGAAGCAAGAAAAGGTTCCTGAAGTAATTAAGAAGAGTTTGTAGTCCCTCAGTCATCCACAAACTAGTTTTTCTATTAGTTTAAACAGGGAAGTGTCTTCTGGTGTCTTAGAAATATAACATGAGAATGCCGTGCCTGGTTGCATGAAGAGCATTATTGGGTTTGCATGGCAAGGTTTTGGTAGCGGGGGGGCTACAGGGGTGGCTTCTGTGAGAAGCTGCTAGAAGCTTCCCCTGTGTCCGATAGAACTGATGCCAGCCAGCTCCAAGATGGACCTGCCGCTGGCCAAGGCCAAGCCCATCAGCGACGGTGGTAGCACCTCTGTGATAATATATTTAAGAAGGGGGGAAAAAAACCAACTGCAACAGCAATTGCAGCTGGAGAGAGGAGTGAGACTATGTGAGAGAAACAACTCTGCAGACACCAAGGTCAGTGAAGAAGGAGGGGCAGGAGGTGCTCCAGGCGCTGGAGCAGAGATTCCCCTGCAGCCCGTGGTGAAGACCATGGTGAGGCAGGCTGTCCCCCTGCAGCCCATGGAGGTTAATGGTGGAACAGATATCCACCTGCAGCCCATGGAAGACCCCACACTGGAGCAGGTGGATGCCCAAAGGAGGCTGTGACCCCATGGAAAGCCCACGCTGGAGCAGGCTCCTGGCAGGACTTGTGACCCCATGGGGGACACACGCTGGAGCAGCCTGTTCCTGAAGGACTGCATCCCGTGGAAAGGAACCACTCTGGAGCAGTTCGTGAAGAACCGTAGCCTGTGGGAAGGACTCACGTTGGAGAAGTTTGTGGAGAACTGTCTCCCGTGGGAGGGACCCCGCACTGGAGCAGGGGAAGACTGTGAGGAGTCCTCCCCCTGATTAGGAAGGAGCGGCAGGGATAACTGTGATGAACTGACCGCAACCCCCATTCCCTGTCCCCCTGCGCTGCTGGGGGGGAGGAGGTAGAGAATTCGGGAGTAAAGTTAAGCCAGGGAAGAAAGGAGGGGTGGGGGAAAGGTGATTTTAAGATTTGGTGTTATTTCTCATTATCCTACTCTGATTTGTTTGGTAATAAATTAAACTAATATCCCCAAGTCAAGCCTGTTTTGCCCGTGACGGTAATTGGTGAGTGATCTCCCTGTCCTTATCTTGACCTATAAGCCTTTCGTTATATTTTCTCTCCCCTGTCCAGCTGAGGAGGGGAGTGATAGAGCAGCTTTGGTGGGCACCTGGTGTCCAGCCAGGGTCAACCCACCACAATCACGAAGCCAGGAGCCCGGACAGGAATGCAACATCAGGTGGTAGCAGAAGGATGTGCCTGCAAGCACCATACTTTGAGGCATGGGGCCTCTGCTAAATGTCATCTTCCTAGCTGAAGTTTAGCGCCACAGCCTCCCCTCTGTAGTGGGACCCCATATTCCCGAGCGAGCACAGTTAGTGAGGGAATAATAAATCAGGGCAACCAGCTGTGCCTGCCAGGAAAGGTCAGGCAGCAAGAGAAGGGGGGGCAGGGGGGGCAACGATGCAAATGCGGGCTTGGTTGCAAGGAAGGAGCCTGAGGCAGGAGTCAGCTTTGTGAGTTGTAAGAGGCTGTGCGAGAGGCATGGGAGGTAGCTACCTCTTCACGGGAGGAGGTGGGGAAAAAAAGGTGGTGCGCTCATTTAGTATTAAATGATTGTGGAGGTGAAGTCAGTGAGAGAACCCGAATTACTGTGGAACAGGAAATACTGTTTAACAAAGGAAAAAAAAGGTGTCAAACAGTAAGCGATGCAGTCGCTTAGCTAGAATCTACGTGGTTTTTATAGAGACGCAACAGGAAATTGTCTACAACACCTGGCAAGCAGTATGTTCAACCTCTCACATTGAACAAAAAAATTAAGCTTACTGGAAATAGAAGGGCTTGTTTCTGGGGCCTCATTGGATGTGTACACAAGTATTTCTTTGGCGGGTTTTGGGGAGGGGGTGGAGAGAAGAAGGGTTTATTGCAGAATTGAAGACTTAATAGCAGGCTGATAAATTCTGTAAATATTTCATTTCTACAGCCAGGCAGTACTTGGAAACAAGCCAGGATGCCTCTGATCTCCAGTTGCTAATGAAATTATACTGTGGTATTGCTTTGCTATTTAAAAAATATCCTGCAATATTTAGATGACAGATTTGCTAGTTTTTCTTCCTGCATTTTTGCTAGGTTTAGGTCTGACCAGCCAATTTCATTGGGAAGCTTATTAATTCTGTTGAAAGAACAGCAGACCCGCAATAAGTTGTGAAGGGAGGGGACGATACTGACCTTATTCTCCCCCAAATCCCCTTATTCCTGCTAAAACCCCAGCGGCCTCAGCC
>NW_008824474.1:464660-469843 GCF_000699105.1 Pygoscelis adeliae
AGAGGGAGGCGAGGGTGAGGGCTGGGTGGGGGCCGCCTCACGAATTTCCTGCAGTGCTGCTGCTCAGGCTGATAATGACTGTTATCTGGGAGCCCAGGAAAAATCTGTGTACCCTACATGGTGAATTTCTGTACTGAATAGCGAAATGTTCTAGGAGGAAAACGAGGGGACGGCAGGTTTTGTTGATTTTTTTTCTTTTTCCTTCAAGATTCTTCTTTCCTGCAGGGCAGGTAAAGGTAAATGTTGTAGGGCTTTCACACAGCAAGTTATTTGTGACTAAAGGGACTCAATAGCTCACATGAAATTGTTCCATGGCATCGCTCTCATTTACTGATCCCATCCCCCTCTTACCCCCCAGCACAAACACGCACATGACCCGTGGATTATCACCAACGTGTTCTGGTATGGGGGCACACCAGGTTATTGAACAGATTTGTCTGGTGTGTCACCTTGCCAACAAACCTGACCTACTGATATACAAAATGGCCTGCTGGGGGGCAGGGGTGCAGGGAAACAGAGTTAGGGAGGATGGAAACCTCTTTAAAATTCAGAAGTAAAGTTTGCTAATGGATTTTACCAGACAATGCAAACAACATGCTGAGTTTGTTACAGCACCAGCTCCACTCTCTGCATCCCTGAGACAGCTCTTTCAGAAGCTGCATCTTTATGCAGAGAAGCTGCGCTGCCCAGGCTGACAGTTTGTTGGTATCAGCGCTACAGTAAGAGCCTCTCAGCATCTGACATCTCCAGAGGCTTTGCTGTTTCACCTTTCGTGGGGGCTGTGGTCCGTTTATCTTTATTGCTTCTGTTGAAGTTTTCCATTCTTCAGCCAAAGCGGTTTTGCAAAATTCCTCCCTTATCTGCCCATTAACCTTTTCCTCATCAGGCATCAGTAAGACTCTTACAATATAATTTAATTTTTTTCCCTGAAGTCCATTTGTTTCCCTTTACGCTTTGAGTTTTCTATTTTCTGCTGCTAAATTGTTCTTCCCCATCTCCTCCTCCTCATGGTTTCACTGTTTTGATTAGTCCCACATTCTCCAAAAAATTCCTCGCAGCTACAGTATCAATTGGGGAAAAGGAAAAAAAAAAGTAGCCAACAGCTGAAGGTTGTCCTTTCTATCAACTCTGCCAAGAAACTGCTTACAGCCTCCTGGCTCCATTCAGAGACTACCATTTAATGATCTTTCCAAGGGTCAAGTATTAACAGGGATTGGTATTCATGTACATAATAATTTCAACCAGTGTATCCTGAAATGTGAATTACAGCATTTTGTATTCCAAGATACAACTTAAAGGTTTTTATTTGTCAAAGTACAGCACCTCAACTCACTTGAGGCAAAGTATTTTTTTCTGAGGATGTACTTTATCAAAATGTCCTCCTCTGTGGGACAGAAAATTTCAGTGAAGTTGCCAAGGACTAAATGCTTTCCCCCTCTCCAATTCGTACTGTGTTTGATATTATCTTGGCTGCAATTTCATCAGAAACTGTGAGCAAAACAGTGTGGTAAGGCAGTGAGTAGAAGACCTTCACAGGAAAATTAAATGACACAAGAAGCGGCGTTAGAGATTTGTAATGAGGGGGCTGCTGAGAGAGCGCTAGCAGTATAAATGTCAGGGAACAAGCATGCTGTGAGAGGTGTGATTGCTCAAATGAGCGTTGAATGTTCATGGTTATGAAAGGCCCCTCTGCCTTTTTCCATACAAGTAGGGACGTTAAAATCCAATGATCCACCAAATTCTTTCACTCTTCTCATCACATAAAGTTCCTTATCTAGTTGCAATTTGATACGCAATTCTTCCTTCTTTGTATTTTACACACAAAAGAGTTCTCATTTCAGCACTGCGGAAATGGCGAGCTTGTTCCTGTGTGTTGTGAACAGAGCCTGATTAAATTTCCTAAACAAAACATATCTTGGACAATAATGGCAACTTTAGGAGAAGCTGGTTTTTAATATGCTTTTCCACATGCTAGTTTAAAAAAATGGAAAACATGTCGTAGTCTAAATAACTCCAGTTGGTGAAAACTAGCATTTGATAATCCAAAAGAATTAGCTCTTATCTCAATGAAGCAGTTTGGAAAATGGGTGCGTTTTCAGTACAGAAGAATTTGAGTGGCTTTGCAGCCTAACTCCTCGGTTTTAGGTCATCTCTAAACTCAGGTTGTAGGAACTCCCTTTCTGGTTGAAAGGCACAGTAAAAATGTTGCATTCTTAGCGTATATGGTGAATTCTATACCCATGACAGCCTTCAGTAAGCCCTGCCATCAGCAACCACTTTAATGTATCCCCAAGTCTTCCACTGCAATTTTGCTAGACCTTTATGGGCCTTCTCTGTTAGGTGACTGATTTTGCTGGTCCACAGAGCAGCTGGTTAAGTGAAGTACAGCTGGAAAGTAAAAATCTTTGTTTCCTCTTCTGTAGGTGCAATACTGAAAGTTTTCATTTGTGAACTGGCTGCTCCCTAGTCAAAAGACCCAGCCGTGGGGGTGCTTGTACCACCTAGTACAATCCCTCCTCACTCTCTGTGTCCTGGAGAAGACAAGCCTGAGGAAGGACTCTTGCAAGAGGCAAGCGAAACGTTCATCCCCGTTCTCTCAGAAGCTGAGATACACGGGCAGATAAACGGGGGCTCAAGCCAGCAGCTAACAGCAGCTTTGCTTCCATTTTGCTGTGGAAAAAATGGGTCATGTTCCTCCCCTCTGTCCTCCTGTTCCCCCTCACCACACCAAATCTGGCCCAAGAGGGACTCCGCAGCTGGCCTGGGAAGGGAGAGAGGGCTCCCTGGGGCCGGACCCACCAGCCGCCCTGGCAGGCTGGCAAAGGGAACTGGGCAGTGCCTAGGGTAGGGGCACACTCAGGTAATGCTGGATGAGTAATAGAGGGATTGGTTTGGTGCTGCACTGCTAAAAAACTCTGTAGCTGACACATGAAACCGGGAAGAAGGGCAGCTGGAGAGAAGAGAACCAGAAATCACTTTGGCCCAAAAAGAAACATTGTGTTCAGCTGCATCCTACTTATTTTTCACACATAGATAAAGGGAATACGAATTTTGTTCAAGCTTTTTCCTTCAGTTTTATGTCAACTTCAAATCAAATTAATGTTAAAATGAATAGAATTCCAACTGAAAAGTGAAAAACCAAAGAGCTCCTTGGAATTGATAGTGGTAATGAAAAAAATATTTCCAAAACAAGGACTTTATGCTGCCAGCATCTAAACGAAATACTTCAAGACTTTTGAAATCCCTTAGTACACATATGCACCCACATTTCTTATGGGCCGAATGCTGAGTTCAATCACGTTTTAAGGTCATCCCATCCTTCAGTGTGTTTACTGTTTGTTAAATACAGGTGCCAAACTGAGTAGGGAAATTATCACAGGCTAGTGGATGTAGATTGATGCTGGGAAGAGAGAGAGTAAGGTTGGTCTTAAGACTGAAATATATGTAATTAATTGCTGTGTTGGTTGGACAAATAACAGGGAACATAAAATTAATTATCACATGGGGGCTACCAGGGAAAACCACAAAGCTTAACGTTGTCAGTTAAGCTGAAGAGCTCCTACCCCAGGGGCTCAAATCACTTGGCTGTACAAATCTGGGAGAGCTGGCAATGCTCAATCAGACACACACAGGAGGTAAAGCAAGAAATAACATCCAAAAGCCAGACCAAAAGTTCAGTACAATCTCTGGTCTTAATATCATGTGGGTCCTTTTTTTATTGGTTTAAAATCCTCCTATTTTTGCTGGTCTCAGTAATTCTCTTTCAATACGCTTTGGTATTAGCTAGCATAGGGAATATAACTCAAGTGACCTAATTTTTGGCAGTTAGAAGGGTTGTAACCGAAAGTATTACTTTTATTTCACACCATTAGGTCAAATTAATTTTAACAGCTGGTGACCAGGGGATGTGAAGAGCCTCCTCATGCTCCTGCTTGGGTTATGAAGGAAAAAAAAAAAATCATCTTTTCTCGTAAGACTGATGCTTGTTGTATGGGCAATGCTTTACTTAGACTTCTCCATGACATTTTTCTTGGATAGTCCATGGTATACTGGGGGCAATGAAACAAAACTAAGTGAGCCTCTTGTTTACACTTTTCCCTCTACTTTGTCATGTTATTGCTCCCTTCTGCACCTAACTTTGTTTTCATGTTTTCTCTTTCAAACAGTCCCTTAAGAATACTTTTTCTCCTCACAAATCTTCCATGGACTGCCTTTTTTTTCCACTTCTGTAATAATCGTATCTTTAAGATGTTTTGGTGGTAAAGAGGCAGTTGTATGGTCTAGAGACTTGTGTAATTAAGTAGTCAGAGCTTGCACCCTGAAATAAATGGATCTCTGCTAAATTGCTTGGCTCTCAGTGATTGTTGAACACTGATACTACTGAGCTAAGGAACCACTGGTAGCAATTTACCTCTCTGAAACACTCTGGAAATGTGGATGGTGATGGGAATGTGCTCAAATAGCACTGAGAGCAGTGGGAGCCAGTTGCAAGGAAGACAGGCAGAACATAGACTCATTTTTATGACAATAGATGACTCATATTTTTAATATCTTACTGTTAACTCAGGCAGAGATGACTAACTGTGATATTCCACATTACAGAAATTTGCAGAGTTAGTCCTGCACTCCAGGTAGAAATGAAACATATGAGATACAGCTTTTAAACAGAGTAGAAAAAGAAAATGAACATACAGAAAAATGTGTCTGTTTTGAGGCTAAAGAGCCAGTTTGTCAGTTTGCAAGGGGCTGCATGAGATCCTGATCAGAACTTATGATGGGGTGTAAGGGAAAATGTCAAGAGAGAGAGTTTTGGAAAACCAGAATTAACCTTCAAGAAAGCATGGCAATTTGACAAGGAAAGGCAATCACAAGGGCAGAACTGAGAGGAGAACAATGTTCTGACACTAGGGTCACTGCAGAAAGTCCAGAAAGGAGATGTGGGTAGAAAGGGAAGTAAAGCTCAAAGTCTTGAGTTCACAAAAGCACCATGCAGAGCTGTCTGGATCAAGACAAGCAGCAAAAAACCATATACTCTGAAAAACATCCAAGCATTACACTGCATTACATTGACTTCCACAGATTTGCAAACACTAGCTGACCATGAACAACTTGGACGAGAGGACATCACCAGCACCATTTGTGCAAGGTAGTCTTCACAAGAGCAACGGACAAGATTTCAGCAG
>NW_008824474.1:469862-494829 GCF_000699105.1 Pygoscelis adeliae
CTCTTAGCTTGGAAGCAAATGGAACATTTACTAATTTTAAGCTGTACACAGGTGTACAAGCCAGTGTTTTGTCAGAGGCAGTGGTGATAGCAAGGAAAGAAGAGCCCAGATAAGACAAATGGATAGAATTCAGGTTTGCAGTTGTGCTCTTATTGCCATTAAGAGAGTGAGTGAAGTAAATGTATGAGTAAATAACATACTTGCAAAGGTACAATTTGTAATAATACCATAGGCAAAAATATCCTTTACTGATTTTAAAACATACCAAGTTCTTCATCTTATGTGGTGGTGCTTCACCATAGAAGAAAGGTGACAAAGTTTGAAGAAGAAGTTTAGGATGGTTTCCCAGTGGAGAAGAAAACATTCAGCAGAATACAAAATATACCTGAAAGCCCAACTGTTCATTGTCCAACGGAAGAGCAAAGAAAGGAGCTGTCTAAGCTTACCACTGTAGGAAAAAAGAGAGCAAGGAGCAGAATAAACAGAGCAAGACACTCACTTCTGCAGAAAAAAAAAAAAGCATTTCTCTAAGCAATAAAATGAAGGAATCTCATAGGTTATGCCTCTTGGTTAAATTTTTTTTTTACTGAAACAAAGCAAAGAGATTCTGCCATCTCTGCAAACACCAAGAACATTTTCCTCTGTTTCCCCTATCAGCTCTCCTCTGCAGAGTATTGGGGAAATGTGGAATGCCATGTTTGGCTGTAGAATTGCCTGAAAAGATAAAAATACCTGGTGGAATGAATTTTCAAAACTGCTAATCACAGTCTTCCTTCTCCTCTGCTCTGTCTTGTATGAAACCTGTAGGAACTGAATACCTTTAAGTCCTCTTCCTTATTCTGTAATTTTGGGTGAACATGGCAAGGCACACACACTGCCAGGGTGACACATTATGGCTGGTTCTGTAGGAAATTAGGCTAATCCTTTCACTGTGTATTGATTGAACAGAAACCCAACAGCAACAACAAAGTAAAGATGGAATGTAAGCAGATCCTAGGTAGGTTTCTGTAGCTGGCCCATCCAAGTGTTTGTGGCAAATATCTTTTGAGAAGCAGAGCACATGTGGCACCTAAGTAGCGTGGCCTTTGAGAGACACTGCTTCTTCCAACTGACTGTAGACTGTGTCTGATGCTAAGTGTTTTGCAGTGGAGTATATAAAATGGGATTTGATGGGATTAGTAGAGTAGTTGCTGTGGTTCAGCCAGATGAAAAGATCTCATTGTATGTTGTTTTATTTATAATGCAGATATCATTCTTGGATATATGTTTGACTCCTTTTGCTGCCTACTTGCTATATTTGCTAAATATATGACTAGGTGTAAACTACCAGGAGTGTAATCACAAAGCCTAAGTAACACAAAAGACAAGTCGGTATGCAATACTGCATTTCACATATTAATGAACAAAACCAACATCTTCTCCTTTTACAGGCATCTAATATTTTTTCTGCAGGTTTGCCAACATTATTTCTGCAATGTTTTTCTGTTCTCTGGATAAGATAGCCACTTAGAGTCATTTAGTTCAGCTCTACAAAACTGAGTTTTCCAAGTGGCATTAATGGAATAAAAATGAAGAATCCTATTATTTTGCCTCTTTTTTGCCAAATAGCTTTTTGAACCCAGGTAATTTTCTGAAATCAATAGCATTCTGTGCCAAGGAGATTCCCTAGACATTACATGACAAACATAATACATGTTTTGAACTTGCCACTTACTAGTTTTCTTTGACACCCTCTAGTTCTTTTTTGGAAGAGAGGATGAATGGATCTTCCCTGTTCATCTTTACTTAGTTTCTGCTGGGTGAGCAACATTACCTGCCTTACCTGCTTAATGCTCTTTGACTATCAATTGAAGTAGGTAGCAAAGGGAGTTATGTGTCATGCAGTGGTGCTTTCTTAAAGTAATGTGTGGGAAGAAGGGAAATAGCCTGGAGTTTTCTGCTCCTGCTAATTGCCTTCTTCACCAGCTTACTGCAACTTGTTCCACACCCTGCAGTTTACGTTCATGCTGCCATAGAAATGAGCCAGCAGTATTTCAGTGTGAAAGGCCTTCTGGTGTGTGGTGAAGCTCTATTATTTGTCTTGTCTTTTTAGAAGATAAAAGCTGCTAACTAACTAACTTTATTTTTATTCTGCAGCTGTGATAGCCTTAGCTGTCTTTCAAGCCCATTAATCAGTTTCCCAATCCAGAAGCAGGGCACAGATGTAGAGAATTTTCTGTCCTGAACTCATGGATTCCCCAGCCTTAACAACCAAATTAAACCCATCAGTTCCAAATTAGAAATGCAGATAAGCCTTCACAAGTTTGGCTCTCTGGTAATGGTCCTTTTATCTAGTGATGAGCCTGAAGCTCTGTTGCTCCTTTTTAGCTCTGTCTTTGTGTGCTTCTGCAATCAGGTAACTTGCTCTTATATTTCCGTCATAGACTCAGACTGGCTCTGGTCATGTCTGACAAGGGGTTTTGAATGAGATGATGGCTTTTCTGCCCCTGTTTATAGGGGTACAGCTTCAGCAGCTTTGCTTAGCAAACAGCAGGGGAGAGCATACTCACAGCCAGTTTTATACTTGAGTATAAAGTATACCTGAGTTGAGACTTCTCTGTTTTTTCTATATTTTTATTTAAATCAAAGCATTTTATAAGAAAGGGGAATTGAAATGTTATAATGTAGTCTTTTAGGTTCTTAGACAGTCTTTAATTAGTATGTGTAGAAAAAGATGTGAAAGATTAATAACGTTATTGTTCTCCTGACTTGTTTTAAGATGGATGTGTACTCAAGACTCACACTTTCCCTGAGAACCTTCTGCTGACCCTCCCCCAAAACATGGTGAGTGCTGTGGAGAAACTGGAGTATATCCTTCACTTTGTTCCAAATAGGTATGCAAGCTGATGTGAGGTATCCTGTTCATTTGTTAAATAGACAGCAGAACTTCAACTCTCAACTAGATTTTTTTTTTACTTCCAAACTTTTTGATAGTAACTTTCAGAATTAAGAAGTCTAACTGCTGAATCCGATGGCTTTTTTTAGTGTGATATAATCCTTCTCTCCCACTGTGAAGGGAGAGTACTAATACTAGTATTAGTACTAATAAAACACACTTTTTATTATTTTTCTTTCAGTTTATAAGCAAGTCTTAAAAAGTTGTAGGTAGCATTATGACACGTTACTTTGTACTGCATGTTAAATTCCTTGTTAATTGCCAGTTTCCAAATGTTACCCTCCATGCTTGCTTTATCGTCACCCTGTCCGTGTGATCAGTATGTATCAAAGGGAAGCACATGAAATCTGAGGTGGGAATGGAAGAATAAGTTATTCCTCCTTTAGGAAACTGAGTCTCTGCTTGTTACCCTTGTTCCACCCACAGAACTGAAGTAAGAAATAGATGCTTAAAAGATATTGGCCTTGGAGAAAAATTTTGCAGTGAGGAAAAAGAATTCTGATAAGGAGGGGGCTGTAAGTTGTGAGAGTACATTAAATGAAGCAGGCCAAATAAGGGGTGCTGCTAGAAATTCTGGTTGAAGCCAGCAGGGATAAACTTGGTGTAAACATTAGGCAGTTGTCCAGGGCTAATTAAATTACCCAAGAATGATACCCAGTGAGAAGGGATTAAAGCCATCTTACGCAGAAATACAAAAGTTGTCAAAAATATCTTGTTAGAGCTGTTGATTGTTTTGAGTTTCCGATTTTGTTGCAGTAATGTCCCAAAAGCCCCACTTTGGTCAAGTAGAATCAGTTGTTTTCTTTCTTTTAATTACTCCACTGATGTTGTTTGTGGGAAGAGGTTCTTTGTTGCTGAGAGCTAGCAAATACTGCAGTTGCGTACTACCGAGTCATCATCTCTCCATAAACACATTACCTAAGTTCTTACATGGCCTCCATTACCAAAAGATCTGTGCCCTGCGTTAATCACTTGTTATGCTCAGTGCTGTTGAGCGCTGATGACTGCTGTCTCTAGATTTCACTGAACGTTATCAAACACTGGCAGCATGAGAGTTATGAGAAAGTACAAGCAGCAAAAGGTTTGTCAGCAGCTAGCATAGGTAAGATGTGCAGACACTAATGCTGACACCCTTGTTCTGCAGTTGTTAAAATCTATGGTTGCTTATACTTAATGTCCCCAGGGAAGGAAGGCAAAATGAGGACAGTGTGCTTTTTAAGTTATGTGAATATTCTTTCTTCAGATTTTTTGCCTCTTTACTGTCATGAAAGTGAAAATAGACACTCATTGTTGTAGGTGATTACAGGTTCATAACACAGGGGTTGGTAATTCTGTTATACAAGGCACAGCCAGAGTTAGACAAAGAAGACACCTTGTTCCTTTGTAGACTTTTATGCTGAGATTATAGAGGGAGATTTGGGAATGGAGGGCAGTTCAAAGGATGGTAGTAGGGTGCAGGATCAATTTTGCAAGTCTGTACTTTGAGGAAAACTCAAAGTGCTCTTATGCTACAGGCCTGTATACTGATGTCGCTTGGGGTTGGCTCTTTGACTGGTAATCATAGTAACATTTAGGTTGGAAAAGACCCTTAAGATTGAGTCCAACCACTAACCTAACACTGCCAAGTCCACCACTAAACCATGTCCCTAAGTGCCATGTCTACATGTCTTTTAAAGACCTCCAGGGGTGGCGACTCCACCACTTCCCCGGGCAGCCTGTTCCAGCGCTTGGCAACCCTGTCGGTGAAGACATTTTCCCTGAGAGCCGATCTAAAGCTCCCCTGGCGCAACTGGAGGCCGTTTCCTCTCGTCCTATCGCCCGTGACCTGGGAGAAGAGACTGACACCCCCCTTGCTACAACCTCCTTCCGGGGAGTTGCAGAGAGCGATAAGGTCTCCCCTCAGGCTCCTCTTCTCCAGACGCAACGACCCCAGCTGTTCCCTCAGCTGCCTCCTCAGCAGACGTGTGCTCTAGACCCTTCGCCGGCTTCCTTGCCCTCCTTTGGCCGCGCTCCAGCACCTCAGTGTCTTTCTCGTAGCGAGGGGCCCAAACCCAGAGACAGTACTCGAGGTGCGGCCTCACCAGTGCCGAGCGCAGG
This sequence comes from Pygoscelis adeliae, assembly GCF_000699105.1. Lineage (NCBI taxonomy): Eukaryota > Metazoa > Chordata > Aves > Sphenisciformes > Spheniscidae > Pygoscelis > Pygoscelis adeliae. The sequence continues at coordinate 474,895 of NW_008824474.1, forward strand.
GGCGCGATCACTTCCCTAGTCCTGCTGGCCACACGATTTCTGATACAAGCCAGGATGCTATCGGCCGCCCTGGCCACCTGGGCTGCGCAGGGTTGTTGTGACCCGGGTGCAGGACCCGGCACTTGGCCTGGTTGAACCTCACACAGCTGGCCTCGGCCCGGCGATCCAGCCTGCCCAGAGCCCTCTGTAGAGCCTTCCTGCCCGCCAGCAGATCATCAGCTGACTTCAACCAACACCCCTAGGTCCTTTTCTGCCAGGCAGCTTTCCAGCTGCTCTTCCCCATGTAACATTGCAGGGGGTTGTTGTGACCCGGGTGCAGGACCTGGCGCTTGGCCTGGTTGAACCCCACACAGCTGGCCTCAGCCCATTGATCCTGCCTGTACAGAGCCCTCTGTAGAGCCTTTCTACCCTCCAGCAGATCAACATTCCTATCCAACTTGGTTATTATCTGCAAACTGACTGAGTGTGCATTTGATCCCCTCATCCGGATCACTGATAAAGATATTAAACAAAACAATATTTTCTAGGAGGCTTGAAAATGACCATTAAAAAAAAAATCATAAACATTGTTGAAGTACTTCTTATACTCTGACAGATGTACCAGTTGAAGGAAGGGGTTTGAGGTAGCCAATCCACCTTAATATCCCAAGGAAATGCTAGACAATAAATGACTGATTTAGATCTGCATGTTATCCCTGCTCATTTCAACATCTGAGCTGTAGAATGGGAGAAGGCTGAGCAAGTTCTCAAAAATGCAAGTGTAATCAGAGATAAGGAAAAAAGCAATAGTTAATAAAATGCTTTACTGAAATCCTTTTCTTCTCCTTCTCCCAGCATTCAACATCCTCTGCAGGCATGTCTGCAGCTACTCTCCCCTCTGTGAACACCATATGTCTTATGCTTTTTACAAACTGTATTTTTTGCTACATTTTAGTTAACTAGCTAGGAAGATTAGGAAGTACAGAAAAAATAATCAAAATCTGTACTTATTAAAAAAATCAGGGCACTTTTGTCTTCTGTTTCTGCAAGAACATGGAATAGCATAAAGACTTTGAATACCTAGGTTTCTTAGAGGCAAGATGTTATTCATAGCTTCCTCTACCTCTCAGTGTGGAGGGCATTCCTAGGAGAAAGAGAGTTGTATGTCTCTGTTGTAGCTGCTGAAGTAGCTGGTGCTACTGGCAGTTGGATATGAGTTTGAGCAACTCTAATGTGTGCTGGCATTTAAACCTTCCTCAGCTGTCTAAGAAACTAAAGAGAGAAAAAAGAAAAAGCTGTTAAGTTTGTCTTAGCTCCTCCCCATAGATTCATACTAAGCACCGAGCAGGACGACTTACAGTCAGTTGGAAGTGGAGTGCATGAACATGAATACCAGCATCTACATGGCTTTCAGCTTCCTTGTATGAGATGTGACATCTCGGCTTCCAGAGTTTGGATTAGGGAAGAAAATGGTGCTTGCACCATGATAAGTGATAATGTGATGAGATCAAACAGACTGTACAGGAGTAATTTTTTTTTCTTTTTTGAGACACCAACCCAAAGACTAGTGGTTTTATATGGCAGAGAAAGGGCTCTTCTCAGGGGAGATTTTATTACTCATGCAGGATGCTAACACACCTGAACAGAACTGGGAAAGTGGTTTGGTGAGCAGTGGCAGTAATGAGGTCTGGTTCCTGGTGGCTTGGAGTCCCGTGGTAGGATTCCATATGTCACAGTTAATAAAGATTTCAGTGCAGACAGAAACTTTTCTCATGTTGGGACACTCAGCACTTCTCTACCCTCTGTAAATTCCCTGAGGCTTAGTATGAATTAAGGTCACACTGTAACATACTCAGTGCAAGCAATGGAAGGCCTTTCATCTCTACCTAGCTACCTGTTTCCAGTAATTTTGTAGAAAATTTGAGATCCAGAATGTTGAGACCTACTTCAAAGGTCTTTACTCTGTCCAATGTTGCTGAAATTGGCTTAAAAATTATTTAGCTGGATGAGAGAGGCAGATAAAAGCACACAATACTTACATGCAGAAACTGAGCTTGATCAAACTAGGCTAAAAGCAAACACCAGTCTTGGCTTTTTCTTGTCAATGTGTACTTAGAATTTTGTGTTCTCTTAGATTATGAAACACAACTTTCTAACATAAATTTGAGTTGTTCTGCTTTGAAAAGTGATCATACAAACAGCTTCATGGAATACCTGTTTTTTATGCTCCACTGGTTACCAAAGCAATGTGATAATATTAAAGCCTTCAGCAGTAATAAAGATTATGCAGCCTGAATAGGTAAGTCCTGCAGGAAAACCTCAGAAAGCCAAGGCTGCACTTGCACTGATACAAGATCAAACAATTAACTGTTCTTACTGTTGACCATGTTGTGCATGGCTTGACACAGTTACATTCACAGTCAAATAAAAATTAGACTAAACTTTAAACAGTCATCCAGTACTCGTATTTCCCCTCCTTTTAAATTCTTTCCTTGATTTAATGGATAGGAATATTTTTTTCTCCCACAGCCTTCTGATGTTTTTACAAATTGCAGGTAGTTTGCACACCACAGGCTGAGATCCTCTGGTTTAGAGGTCAGTCTTTAGAGGTCAGTCTATTGACCCCAGGTTGTGTTCATTCTTTAGCATTGACAGGAATAATGGTGAAAAATCACTCTATCAAAGATTGCTTCCAATATTTGGTGGAACCAGATCTGTGCTGTAGGAGGGTTGCCTGATATATTAAGAGCATAATTGAAAATTAGAAGGAAAGAGGACAATGCGGTTAACACTTTTACCATATTAGTGTTAAGATCATTCTTAATAGGCTTATAGATACAAACATTAAATAAACCATCATTTCTAAAGTGTTGCTTTTTGGCAATTAAAAAAGAAAGCAATATGTAGTAATCTTAAATGAGCTAATGTTCCAAATCACTGAGAAAGCTATTTTCAAATGTCATCATATGCATAGACATTCTCAGATTAAAATATAAACAAGTTTTAAGTAATAAAAGTTGACTATATTTTTTTGCTCAAGACTATTTAAAATTTCATCTTTCTGGTTAAAAAAAAACCCAAACCAACCAACCAAAACCAACTCTACTCTTGCCCCTCTGTTTGTTTTTCTTTTTAATTTTACCTATTATCAGGAATCAGAAATTGGAAACAAATCTTACTTTCAGGTTAAATCCAGTACAGAGCAGAAAATATATGTAACCTATTTTAGATGTCTTCTGATAAATGACTAGCCTAAAGAGCCTTTGAGTGCCTTAGGACAGTGAGGTACAATCCTGATGACCTATTTTGAGAAGACTGGTAGAAGAGAAGAAAGTTTGCCTAATCTTTGTTCAGTGCAGCTCATTCATGGGCTCCTATGGCAGTTTGGATTGAACTCTGGATGCTTTGGCTATTAAGACTGCAAAAATAAATAGGATTTTAAGATTACACAAACTACAAAGTAGAAAATTATCTCATCCATTTTAAGAGCTACAAAACTGTACCTCTCATTGGGTGCAGACCTAAAGGGAAAGGATATTCTTGTGAACTGGGATCCAGTCAAAGCAGCTGAGACAAGGCTCGTTTTGCAGTCAAACAAAATCCTTATACCTTTTTGTACCTATCTCTTTCACTGTGCTCTACGCTAATTGTGCTTGCAAAATCTTATCTAAAAAGTATGTCCTGCCTTCCAGGGAATAGGATATGTAGTACCAGTGGGGATTAATTCATGCTCCCACTAATCAAACTGTTCCTGTTAACACGGAGTAAGGTAAGAGGCTTTCTGAAAGGGCAATTATTGTTTATTCATGTCAGCAACCTGTCTTAGTTGACAGACACTTTTCCAGAGCTTCCCCTGATCATATTTGTTATTTCTGCTGCTATAGATTCAAACATGATAAAGAAAAGCAGGACTTCTGCTAGAAATATTCATGCCACATAAGGGGAAAACTTCTATCGTGAGGTAAAATATGGCACTTGGAAACCAAGCTCCAGTTCAGGTCACTCCGTTATTGAGGGCCTGGGAGCTATTTAACTTGGGTTAAATTACAGCCAGAGATGAGTGGGCTTGTGCAGGTAGCAGGTCTCACTGGAGCTGGTGAATCTCTCCACCAGCTTGGAGGATTACAGGCAACAGCAGCCAGCACCCTGTTTGAGTGGTGGATTTATTAATTCCAGTGCCAGTCTTGCTCTGTGGAACTTTAGTAAGTGGGAGTCACAGTCTTGCCTCTGTATCTGCCTTGCTTTCCCACACCTCTTTAGTTTCATCTGGGTGCTCAATAGCTCCCTCCTGTAAAGGGGAATAGGAATTGGAGTAAGATTATTGTAAACAACAGAAGCACAAGGTGGGAATCCTCCTTTAATCCCCTTCTTTTTTTGTGTACCAGTATCTTGCTGACCATGGTTCTCTGCATGCAACTCTCAGTTTTTCTGGAGAGTATAAATGTGCTCGTGTATTTGTTGCTCAGGTACAGCTGTCTGTAGGTAAAGTATCTTGCTCTGAAGAGAGTTTTTGTCTGCTGTCAGATCAAATTATGTTGATGGTTCTGATCAGAAAGCCCTCTGGGAGACAAATGACATTTTCTTCTGAGTATGAGAAGACTGTGGTGTAGTCAAGAGCGTCAAGTGCTTCCACACGGTGATGTCCAAGATAGCGCAGGCTTTTTCTTAAACCATAAAGAGAATAACTCTGTAGAAAGAGTTGGAAGATGTTGACTTCCTAATAGTCATCACTGTGCATTGTAACTGGTGATGTGGAAATCCACCGGTCTGGTCTTTCTTCCTTCCACTGCCAACAGCACATTCTTGCTTTGAGGTAAGAGGTTTTTGTGAATCCTTGGACAAAGACCAGGTGTCACATTTGCATAGATTCACTTGGACTTATTAAACAAAATTTTACAAAATTTCACTTGCAGAGTTCAGTTCTCTCTTCTGATAAGCCAGTGACTATTTGGGAGAAGGATGGCTATGGTGTGTGCTCTGATGTTTAAGCTGAAGATACAGGACTTATGTATGAAGTTTGGCAGGGTTGTGGAAACGAAACAGGTAATACAACTTGGAGTCAAATGTTTTGCTGTAGTTTAATGCTAGGAAATTAATTCAGTATTCATCATTACCCACAAAGAATCTCCAGAGGTTTTTACAGTAATGTCACAGCAAATCTATTCAGTTCTTAAGAAAAGAGAGGCCATGCTCACCACTGAGCTAATTTATATTAATACCTAGCGTAACAGAAGTTATTTCACAAAGATCTTTAGGCATTACGTCTATGATTAGTTAAAGAATACATACTTTATCACCTTATCTCATTTACTAAGGGCTGATTCTCACCTATTTGCAGAACTTGCAGGCTTACGAAGCTTAAAGATCTATTTTCAAATAGCACATCTTGCTAAACTATGCCCCTACAAAAGATTAATTATTTTAAGGTTTTTACCATACAAAACAAGAAAACTTCAATACTGATAGGTTGGGGATTTTTGCTGCTTAAATTTACATATGTAGATTTCCCTAGGTAACAAAAATCTATTCAAGTTTTAAATTCTCAGTGCTAATGCTAACAATAGATACATTCACTACAGTGTGATTACACTGGATAGGCTTAACATCTGAAAAAAACACTTGGGTCTATTTTGCGGTTTCATAAATACAAATCACTTGTGATAGAATTCGTCAATGAATTATACAGTAGAAATAGCTTCCGTATCAGCATCAGGACTCTATTGCATTCTTTGCTCTCATACACTCCAATACTGCCATGCTGCAACTCAGAACCTCTAAGTACTTCCTTAAATATCAGAGAACATTGAAACATGTAAGAATGGCTGTCCTGTGTCTAACTGAATAGCCATTTAGCCTAACACCTTGTCTTCAAACAAGACAATGTAAAATGCTCTTTCTGATGTGTGTTTTGAAAATGAGAAGTGATCCAGATGAATCACTCTTAACTTTCCTTGGAATAGCGACATCCTGTAAAGCGGGAAACCTGCAACCCTGATTAGCATTCTGCCTAAACGTGACAGTAAGGTACTTCAAGTACAAAGAAGAACTGCAAAGTAAGGCTTGTTTGGATACAGGTCGTAAGCTGGAGGAATATTGCTATAGTAATAGGTTTGTATCACTGACATTCTTATGAACAGAAGGGTATGGAAGGAGATCAGAGTCAAGTGGGCTTGTTACTTCTAGAAAGTATCCTTTGTATAAGAATGCTTGCAGCTCCTTAACATGTACCCAGATATTTAATCTAGCAAGAAGAGTGTAGCTGCCAGCAATGCGGGGTGCACTGTGGCTGCGGATCCCTGAGTATGTATTTGTGCAGTTAGCCAGGGCTGTGCCTCTGTGACCTCACTCTAACTGGTGCCCTACCTACCTCGTTTGACATTGACCACGGGGTGTCTGCATGAGTTCTAGTTGTACCTAATTTCACAATCCTGCGGTGTAAAAGGACCTTAGGAGCTATACATTGTTTGTCTTTAAGGTGTCTTTGCACAACTAGAACAATGAAAAAATGTGTTCAGCTGCATTTATTGAAACTGTTCAAATGTAAGGGAAACATGGGAAAGCAGTTTTCCAACATCCTTAAACATCAAATTTTGGAATATTTCATTCAAACACCCATGAGATGAGATGTTGGACTCCATTTCACCCTCCAGGAAATGGCACAGCAGAGTAGTCTGTAGGAAGTGGGCCACACAGTAATGAAGTACCGTGCCAAGAGAATTATATAGAAAATGAACACTGCAATAATAAATAGTAGGGGAATATTTTTAGAGGAAGCTACAATCTCTATTTTTCTTAATAAAATTAGTTACTGACCTCTGACTAGATGTTTTACAAGTTATAATAACAACAAATAGTTCGCTATTTGAAGTGGGTGGCTATCAATTTTATTTAGTTGCCTTAGAAAGAACAGCTGGTGAAGATGCATTTACAGACAGATAACAATGTTAGTATCAAACCTTATCGGAAGTGATTGCATTCCAGCAATTAAATTAGATTTCCCTGAAGCAGGATAATTGAACTACTATGCAGTGTTTTGCCAAGATTTATCCTCTTCTGTAAATCTACTCGTGTCAGCTGTGTAGCCTTTCAGATGATTCTGAAAGATTTAGGAATCTCCAAAGATATAAGTTTGTGGCATTTGTAGCTTAACCCAGATATATATGGTGGTGATACCTAGAAATTCCTTATGATAATGCTGCTGTTATACACATTTGGATTGTTTGACTGTTGGGGGGGGTGCTTTATTTTGTTTGCTTTTTTTTAACTTGGGTTGCTGTAGGCACTGAGACACGTGTATCACACTCTTCTGAAGTGTTTGAGTCTTTCTGTATAGACAGCCTGGATGCTGAGTTCAGCATTACGATTTCCAGGTATTAAAGTCCCATTGTGGATAGTCTTTGGTTTTCCAGCTGCCTCCTCTGCAAAGTTTTTGTATCTGTCAATAAGAATAATATCACTTCTCTATCATAGACTCCCTCGTCAAGTGAAAGGGAGAACTGATACTAGTAAGGATAAAAATATTGTCAGATTTTTAAATGTCTCAATGAGGACTACAAAAGTAAGAATCTTTGCAGAAACCAGGGCTGCTTATCACCAGGGAGTTTGAGCATTCTCAGACTCCATGTGCATTTCTTGAATATCCATATGTTGTACCACATGTAGCTCACAAGCATACCTCCTATGCTGGGGTTAACAGCAGCGCTCTGCTGATACAGGGATGATGGGGGTGTTTGAACTGCTCTGCGTATTAGGAAGTGAGCCGGGGGCTGCTGAGGCCGAGGCTAGAAGTGCAGCGACATCTTGATCCTAACTCCATCCTGCAATGGAGACAGGGGACCTCTAGGAGACCATCGTTGTCTCCTCATTGTGATCCACTCACTCCTCAATCACCATCATCTTCAGCTTATTTTGGTATGAGCTGAGTGCCTGGTATTTCTCAGCCAAATGAACGTTTTGGTTTGCTGTTTGTGGGATCAGGAAATTGGGATACCCGAGCTGTATATTTTAACACTGAGTCTTCTGACGCAGCTCATCTGAGACAATAATTTGTGCTTCAGTCTTCTGTTTTATAGCCCAAAACATTAAATGAAATGTACTACATCTAGAAGTCAGTTTTTGTATTTGAGAACTCTAAAGAAGAATTTATATATTTGGTCAGAAAAAAATTTACTTGCCAGCTGTGCCCTGATAGTTTCTTCTGGTCAGTGACAGCAAGCATATCATGGCTGGGACAGTCTCTGTTGCATGATACATGCAGTCATCAAGCAAGCAGTCACCTAAGAGCACCCTTGCAGTTTTTAGTTTGACCCCAGCCACAAGCAGAGTCTCTGAGTGCAACAAAAAAAGTATATTGAATTCACTAGGTTAACCTTAAGACTAATATTAGAAGAGTTAAGAGTGAAATAGTGCATGCAAAGGTGAACATTCAGAGAACAATCCCTACTTGAGAAACAGCTTCTAAATAGCAGGCAGAGAACAAAGCGCATAAATTACCTTTGTGCCAAACTACCTGAAAATAATTTGGATACTCACTGAAGCAAAGTATTGTATCCAATGGTTCACTGCTAGGGCAGATCCATCTGCTTTCATTTCACTTTATTTCTCTCCCCTGTAAGAAAATCAACATACATTTGCTACCGTAGTCTACAGTCCATAAAATCAGAACTATCAAAATTCCTTCAGTCTTGGATGGAGGTCTGAACACTTACTGTTTTTATTAGAAAGTGCTTTATTTTTATGTGATTACTTCATCTGAAGGAAGGTAGGAATGAGTAGCTCAGACTTGGGGTAGAAGATCAGAACCATTGACTTAACCTTTTGGTTTCAGTTTCCTATCAGATGCCAAACTGCAAAGCCGGCATAGAGTATATATTTAGCTTAACTGTAAGAGTTTGTGATGTCTGCTGTTAGAGCTGAAACAATGTAAGAGTTGTGAGATTTTTAACCCTGCCTGGGGCCTGAGTCTAAACACAGATTTGAAAACTGCTGTCTCTGTATAGAAAACGCTTATCTGACTTTTCAAGCGGTAATATGCAGACAACAGCCAGAAATGGGAAATGTTGCAGGTTTGGGTGCGGGGACAAGGGTATGAGCAGGTGAGAAAAACAAAGGACAGAACAGGCCAGGATGTGTACAGAAAATCACTGGTTCATTAGACTTTTTTTCTTAGGTTGAATCAATACTGTAACAGAATCTATAATGTATGATAAGATTAGAATCCTGTTTACTTTTGGTAATTGCTGATCGCATTGGCCTCTTTGCAAGAACAAGGTGCTATATAATGGCTTTATTGGCATAATCTTGGGAATACAGCTAAACTGGATCAACAAGAAGCTTCTTTAAAATTTTATAAAACCAGAGATCATAAAAAAAATCATGCCACAATAACTAAAATCCCTGAGATCTCAGGGCAAGGTTCATGTCCTTGTTCTTCCTGATTCAGAACAGGAATTTATGGTTGGATCTCTCATATAGAAGCTGAGAATTTCAAGTGCTGGAGTTGGTGCGTTCTCTTTCTATTACTGTGTATTCCACGTATTCTTGTAAAGTTTGTCATCAGCTGTTTTTAGCATAGTCTGTGAGCCATAACGATATTTTAAAGTAACCTAAGTAATTGAAGATTGTTTAAAAAACATTACGCTATACTCTCTGTATTAAACAAATGAGAAAGTTTTATACAGAAATAAAAATGCCATGTTGCTGTCCAGAGGAACAGAATTTAGCCAATAGGAATTGTACCTCTGCTTTCAAAAATGTGTTATAGTGAGTTTCTTGGGCAGATATGTAGATAGGTGCTGTGCGTTGGCAGATTCTTAAAGTCAGCCTTCACAATTTATCAAAGGCAATTTTATTCATGGGATTTAGGCTTCAACAGCTGCAATAGACACAGCACATGAATCTGAAAATCCCTATCTGCATTGTTTGACACCTAGATGCCTTTGAAAATCTAGCCTCACAAGCCAAAGTGGAAAAAAATCCTGACTACAAGTAGAACAAAGCCCTATTTTGAGATGACCTACACAACCTTTTTGATGTGACAGTGTCATAGTGGTAAACTTCAACATTTCAGTATTTTGTTGGTTAGAGTTGAGGCACAAACATCTTAAATCCAGACTAAGTCCAGGAACCTCTTTTTTCAACTTCATGAAAGTTCTGTTTTTAGTCAACAGTGAATTGTAAAATCCTGTGCTTAAAAGTAACATTTTTCTGGAGTGAATATTGTCAAGCTAAAGTCTGTGTAATTATTTGAGGGTTGGAAATCCCAGATTTGGAAGAAAGGAGGTAGTACTTATTGGGCAGGTAGTTTTTTATACAGTTGACAGCTGTCTAAATGACTGAGATGCTAATAATGTTACAGGTGATCTCTACTGGGATGGATTATTGAGCATCACATAGCTAAGATGACTGGAATCTCATTGTAAATGTAATTTGTCTTGTGGCTATTGCCACACTGTATGTGGTAGTGGAGTAGAGAACACCATGCTTGCCTCTAATTCAATGAGAGTCACAATAGACAAATTGGAGGTCAAAAAGGCCTTTTGGAAGAGCTCTGGCTGAAAAGGGTTGTATAAATGTAAAGTAGTAGTAGTATTTATGAGCAGATTGAATCAAATGTCATTTTGGATGCATTTCATCAATCTGAGATTAGACTTGGGCCTGTAGCTCAGCAACAGCTCAGTGATACAAACTGATAGGGGGATGTTTTACCAGGCTAAACAAACTCAAATGAAATAGCAAGCAATTCTTTCCAACAGCCCCCGCATTCAGTGATATTTCTGAGGTTTGGCATTTGGAACAGCAGATGGGGTGGCACAGAGCTTTTCCACCAGGACAAGACATGACATGCAGTCTCCAGCCCACTGCAGAAGTGTTTTATTTAGATCACGTAAAGATTTTTGCTGCATGATAGAACTGTGGAAACAGATATCAATATTTTATTAAATCCATGAATTACAGCTGTATAGAAATGTTAGGAACACTGACAACCTCATTGCCAACATGTGTAGCATATTCTGTCCTTGGGGAAACCTTTGTTATTCAGTGAGCTCTTATCTCCCAGGAAAAGGGAAATGTTCACTCACCCCCATCTCCTTCTCCCTGCTCACTATGAGTGTGTGTGTGCATGTGTGTATTACTATCATAGGAAAAAGAAATATGAAATTAAGCTTTCTCCCTCCAAGTCTCCCACTAAGACTAAGGAGACATACCTCTAGCCCACAGAAATATGTATTTAAAAACTCTTAATTTCTGAAATCAAAACAGTTACTTTCCCCTTTTGCATTTTCTCTTCATTGGCTTTAATTAAGTTTACCCTAAGAAGCTTGTGAGGCCAGATAACCTTGTTACATGAAAGAAAAGATTACACACTATGGGGTGGTTCCTGCTAGCTTGGCCATCATTTATAAAGCCAGGATTTAATATCCTTTAAGCTTTTCTGTTTGTAGACTCATTTTATTTAAACTGCATTTATATAAACTGCTCAGCAGATTAGAGAAGCAGCTCTATAACCTTAATTTCAGTGTCACTTTCCAGCTGTTTTGGTCAGCCTTCGTGCCCAGATTTAATGTATTTGTGCACTAAAATGAAAATACATCTCAATGATAAATCCGCTCCAAAGCAGAGGGAAACAGCAGTAAATAACATCTGTTGAAATCAAGTGAAAATAAAAACAAAAGCCCACAGGAAAACCAGATACAGTAGGGAGCTTGAAAGCAAACCGAAGATAGAGTTCAGGCTTAAAAAGAGTGATCCAAAGCCTTAAAATTATCCATGGATAGGGGATGGGGAATTTGTGACCTACCACTTGTACAGATTTGTGAGTTCCAGATGTACAGGGGATCAGTTACTAAAAGACATGCTGCACTTTTGGGACTGATCCAAGGCTCCTTGAATTCATCCAAGGGATCTGTAAGTTCATTATAGATATTCATGACAGTCACTGATTATCTCAGAAATTCATGCAATGATATGTTCTTGAAATTGAAACAACAGGGAAAGGCAGAGATCTGCCTTTCTATTAAAATCTATTAAAAGAATAATTCCGGGTATCCCAGCCTGTTCCATTTTGGTCATCTTTACATACCAAGAGCTAAGCACCTAAATATCTGCTCTCTCTTTTTTTTATTTATTTCATTTCCCCAGAGCCTCTGATACCCTTCCACCCAAGATTAAAGACAGGCACAATCTGAAATCAGCTATAAAATCAGATGTAAATCTTTTTATGCAGCTAGCCATTGTCATCTGCATTTGAAAAATCTTAGTTTCATTCACTGTGTTAAAGCCACAAGCTCTGTATAGGCTTGAATCTGTTCCTATTCACCTAGCGCTTCCCTTTTGCAGGGCTAAATGCTAGACAGTCCCACCGTGTCAGTCCCGCAGTGCTTGGTGGACCATAGTGTACTTGTGATGTTTAAAAAAAAAAAAAAAAAGGACAAGGAAGAACTTGGCCCTGCATCCTCTCAAGACACATTTTGAGTTTTCTCTCTTATACATCAAACAATATAGATGAAAGCCAGAAGAATACCGTAACTTCCATAAGTATCCACTTGCATTTAAATAGAATTTTACTCTGGCTTTACCTTCAAGTTATGAATATATGATTTATCACATTTTACCCAGGCAAATGAGAGAAACGCTTTAAGCCTGCCCTTTCCTGGTATACCATGGACATCTAACTACTTCCACACTCAAGATAGCATAAAAGTGACTTCCTTCAAGTACACAGGACAGGAATATTTCATAGTTCTTGTTGCATTGTGCTTTATATGAAGAGGTGGAAGGAAATAACATCCTCATAGTTGAATATTGCATGTTCCGTGGAATTGGCATTGCGGAATTGCATCGTCATAGTTGAATATTGCACGTTCTGCGGAATTGGCATTGTGGAATTGCATGTTCCGAGGAATATGGCATATTCCACAGCACTACCACGACTTGCAATTAGGGGTTTTGCTTGTGGAAACATAAATCTAGTGTAGTTTGTGGATGGAGGAACAGTGAGAAGTAATAACTGTCAGACAAGGATTTAACTCTTATCAGCTCAGAGAGAGAATATATGCATTCACACAATTTTGGGAAATTATGGAAATGTGAAACAAGGTGTAGATGTTAGAAAATCTGGTATATGTTACTTAAAATCTAAGTGGATACTAAGTATCCACTTCTAAGAGGATACTTACTTAAAGCAAATATAGCTTAAACCATAACAAAGGTAGTATATAGTGACTTTGAACACATTGCAGAAATGTAGTGAAGTGTAGTTTCAATTAACCCATGGAAGACTGTATTCCCTAAAAGAAGTGATTTTCTGTGGTTTGTTGTTTGGTCTTTTTGTTTGGTGGTGGTTTTTTTTAATGAAAACTGTTCCTTCCTTGTTTACACAGAGTTAGAGGTGGGGAGGAAAAAAAAAATCAAAACTGCCTGCCTTGACCCATCATGTCTGCTAAATCCCAGCTCAGTCCTTGACAAAAATCTCATTTGCTCTTCATAATTTCTAGTGTTTTGTTTCAGCAGTTCTGTATGTTGCAAGCAAAGTCACTTCTACCACATGCCCAGGAGACTATTCCACAGTCTAACAAACCTCATTCTAGGATGCTGAGATGTTTTTTAAAATTGTATTTCAATTGATGTTTTAGAATAACATGTACTATCTCAACTAAACTGTAAAGAATCGCAGAAGTCTCTAAGCGAAAGTCTGCTCAAAAAATAAAGCAAGTCCTTGACTGGAGATGTGTAGTACAGACATACAGTATGCAGAGGAGAGACAGGGGTGAAAATAATAATCCCTTCATAAATATCCTTCATTGAGAGAAAAAAATAGTGTAACAGGGAAATTCAATGTTGTTTCCTTTGATATGCTGTTCGTACCTTATACTGCACCCAGAGAAACTATCTGCAGAAATCTCATGTGCCTCCCACTGGCACAGGAAAGGTATTTGTGGCAAATCCGTACAGCCCTCCCATGCTTGTTCTTGGAACCGCGAGCTGCAGCCAGCACAGCAAGCTTGCAGTTTGCTCTGACACGAGAAACCGGATCAGCATGGAGCCTATCATACAGAAATATTTGTGGCCCGTATGTCAAATCCCTTAGAAATGAGTATGATTGATCTGAGGTTAACTCTTCTTTATATTTCCTCTTGCTTCACTTTCTCCCCAAAGAACAATTCATGTACGAACTGCATAAAGGTGACAAACTACAGTTTTGGGGTGTATTCACTGCTGGAGAGGCAAAGGTAAAATGAAGAGCACAGTTAAGAGGAAAAAATTTCTTCTGAGATCAGTAACTCTTCTTCTTTAATAGTCTGCCAGCCCAAACGAATATAAAAGCATCAGAAGCAAGGAGCTTTTTAAAGAGATTATAAAATTGTTACTCCACAGAGAAACTACTCAAACAAGTAATTTCAGCAGTCACTCACAGAAACTATACAAAATATCCAAACCCACAGGGCAAACGCAACCCCCAGATCCCAACAACTTTGAAAGAAAGCAGTGAAAATGCCTGTATCCCAGTGCTGAAAACTCATTCTGGATGACCAAGACCAGAGATTATTTTAGCAAGGGCTAAACAGAGACAGCAGCTGAGTAATTCTAAAAACAAATTTCCATTAATATTTATGGATGATATATGTTAACTTGTTACAGGAATCATGTTTTCTAATTTTGCTGAGGAAACTTAGTAAGGAACCTCACATTTCTGAAGCTTGGTCCTTGCTTAGAATTGCAAGAGAAGGAAAGCTGCAACTAAAATTATTATATTCTCAATACCACTTTCTGTTCAATAGCAAGTATATGATACCTAGTCAGTCAGTCTTCCAAACTTCTCTAAATGCATTGTATAATAATGCTATAAAACCCCTGAATCTTCTGTTTATGTTGCAGTCCTGACTCAGCATTTCTGTCATCTAAATGGCGAATCTGAAGATTCAGCAAATCAAGATGGGGATCAGAAATTAGAAGTCCAGGGAATACAGATACTAAGCAGTACCCAGCTGTGAATTTAAGTTGACTTTTTTAAACTGAAAGCCTAAAATATTTTTTTATGCTTTCTTTTTTTTTTTTGAAACAAAATATTTCCATTGCGATTATGGTGATGCTCTATCCTTTCAAAGTCTGACAGGGTCCATCTGCAGGTCTCATACCTTGCTGTGACAGGAAGTGCAGCTCTGGTTGTCCGTGTCCTACTCTGGCCCCTGGGCTGCATCACCTTGCGCATTGCCTGTGCTCATGCATTCAGAGTCGGGCCAGGCAGAAACTGAAATGCATAAAGGAGAGCGGAGAGGGAGCAAGTATAAATAAAGATCTTAAAGGGATCTAGGTGGACTAACCTTAGGCTGGCTCCTAAGCATTGTACCAGTTTGGAAAGAAACCAATGTATTACATATTTCTTAATGGAGGAAGCTTTTCTTCACATAATGTTTGATTGCTTTGATGTGTTTGTGGACTGAAGAGGAAAGCTAGGAGGTGATCAGCTGTCAGTGCTGGAGTCTGTGCCACTTATTAGCTAACTTCTGTCTCTCTAACAAAGAAAATTGATCAGATCTGAGTGACACGTGCACTTGTATGTACTCATCTGACTTCCTTGTAACCCCTAGAGAGATGGAGGGGCAAATCTTTGTACGCTGCTCCCTAGTCCTTCAGAGAGATAGGCAGGAGATACCTGTTCACTAGCAGCTAATCCATAGGCTGCCAAGGTTGTTGAGACTCCCAGTGGACTGGCTAGCAGGGCTCAAATGCCTGGAGGGGATGAAGAAGTTAGCTTTCTTCTCAATTTCTGACAAACCCAGTGGCACAGTGTAACTTCTTATTATCACATGGGAGAGATGGGAGGCATCTTTCCACCTGTGTAATGGAGCATGATGAAGGGATCCTGAGCTCTCTGAGCAAGCTGGTATCTTTGCGCAGAGCAAAGTAGGGCAGAGATTGCTGGTTGGATGCAGGAGCAGCACAGCTGGGTTAGGCATATAGGATGTATTATATTTGAACATTCTTTCAGCAAACTAGGAAAGTCCATATAGGGAAGGCACAACTACTGGTGCTTATTTAAAACAGATTAATAGTTTTCCAATATTAACTCCTATGTTTATACTACTTTCATTTTTCTGTGTGTTCATTAAATATTTGTTTTGGTAGGGATGCATTTTCTTCTCTTGTTGATTATCCCTGGCTCCACCTTCTGTTATTGCTAATACAAGTGTTCGTAGGGCTACCCTATAAACTGTGTCATTAAAATGATCCAGGATTTAAAAGGAAATAAAAGGTAAAGGAGAAGGAAACTAGTTCTTCCCCCAAAATATTGTACAAAGGTGGGCAGTAAGCCTCTGCTGCAGGTGGATAGGACCTTCTACCACCAGAAATGTTGGGGTCCCTTTACCGCAAAAGAAAGTATATGTGACAGCTCATCCTAAAAAGTTGTGGATCCTCCAGTACAAGTGAGACTTAAACTGGGATCTAAGAAGTTGAAGACTGAAACAGTGTTCCACAGTTCCCCCATTACTCATGTCACTCATCCCAGCTAACGAGGAGCAAGTGGGAGCAACTTCATGCTCCTCAGAGTCCTTTACCTTAGCCAGATCAGCTTGCTGCATCAACACAGATCAACCTGATCCAGATTTCCTGGAGAGGGAAAAATTACCACGTGGTTGTCTACCTCCATAGTAGGTATATTCGAAAACATTTTTGGCTTTGCAGGGCAGGAGAAGCTTTGCTATTTACATTGTGTCTTAGAAGTCTTCAACTGTAGACTAGGAGGAAATACGATGATTAACATGTAACCGTTTCATGTATCCTCCTTACTCTTTAAATACCTGTTAAGTAAATACAGCATACTCTTACATTAAACAACCCAATAACTAGGCCTTTTATACAGTATATTTCAATTACTGCAGAGCATATCCCAGACCAAAATAACACTAATTACTTGATATCTTCACAGACCCTTGAGATGAAGGTATGGTTCAAGATGAACATATGCAAGGCCAGTATCCTATCAGGCACAGGAAACGTCATGTGGAATTTGCTTTGCTTCTGGCGTAATAGATGTACCTAAAGAGACATGGGACAACGGTTAGCATGCAGAATGAAAGTGCAGCGGTTCTGCCACATGCACTGAGACCAGATACGCCTAACAGCTCCCAAGCATTTGTCCTGTAAGTAGAGAACAGTAAATGTAAACAAACCCCATGTGGATTCTGTTCCCTGTGGGCACCTGAACTGACACTGGCAATGCTTTGCACATTGGCAGGAGTAACAGGTGCCCAGCCCAGCCACTGTCAGCGAGAGACATCAGATGCAGAAGGCACCATTTCCATGAGGCAGATCCACCCAGGCAGCCAAACGCTGCCCTGTGCAAATAGCTGTCCAGAGAACAAGAAGTAGCTTGAACTCACCAAGCTTCAGAAATCCTAAACTCTGCCATGGCTCATGTAACACGAACTGCCTCCACGTGTAATTGTTCTGCCTATTGGGCGTTAATAATTCTTTTTATATCTCGATCAAAGAAAGCAAATACAAGGCTGATCTGTATTAACAGCTACTGGACTTCATGACAGTGATGCTGTGGGCGATGTCTAGCTGTACTGACACGTTCTTTTATGTAGGTCCAGGCCTGTGGGATTTCTCAAAGAGCTAAACTAATGATAAATACTGTGAGTAGTAGATATCAGTCCTTCCAATGAAATAAGAAAGCTTTGCATCTATGACTTGTGGTATTCAAATATGATTAATCTATTCAATTTTTTTTTTTAATTGAAGTCTCCCTGGATAGCTTTACTGACATCTTCAAAGCAGGAAGCTGTATACTGGCTGCAGTTCTCATTGGCAAGTAAGATGTGCACATGGCTGTAACAGCTAAAGGAGAAAGATAAGGAATTGGGAATCTCCTGTAGGAATGCATGCATATATGCACATCTGGCTTGGGCCAGAGCAGAGTTTGCCATTTTAATGATCTGGATTTACGGCATATATCTGTGTTAAGGAAATAAGGATTCATGCATCTTAAACACTAGTTTGTGTCTCTCTTTCTTCCACAGAATCCACAATTCATCTAACGGGGGGGGTGGGGGGGGTGGGGTGGGGTGTGTCTGAATTTCCCATGACTACACATTCTCTAGTTTCTTGTCCTGAGAATTGAAGTGTTTTGAATCTCTTATTCTGACTCATTTTGTCTTACTGAAAAAAACTGTTTTGCTGGGAAAAAAGAGGGGAAAGAATCAGATGAAAAAAGCCAGAATTATACAGAAAAGCAGTCTTGCTAAAAAATAGTATAAGGTGGGTTGGGAAATGTGTAATAACTTCATGGTTTGTTGCTTTTACCACAGAACTCTTTCTATACCGCAGCTTAACTGTTTATCAAAAAGCCATCTGCCTTGCGAGGGTCTCATCAAGGATTAATTGTTAAATTATGAAGAAAATCTTCCTTAAACCAAACTGTTGACATGTGGCACAGGTTAAAGGGCTCCAGAGCCCAAATTTTCCCTGTTTTCAGCAGAAGTCAGTTGCCAAAGTCTCAACATCTTTCACTTCTCTAATTCGATCACACATTCAGTACCCTTTCTGATTGCCTTCTCCAGTGCTTGCATTTTATATCCGTCTATCTCTCTTTTTGTCTTCTCCCTGACTGCTTTGAAGAAATATAAGACCTTTGAAATGGGGTTGTTAATTTTATTCTGACATGGTATCCTTCTTAACCTCCTGTCCTTACCTACTGATTAGTGCTGCTGGGAACTATTAAAGACTTGCATCTGGCTGCATTTCAGGGCTGAGCAGAAGTTGCACTTTAATACCTCTCTGGAAGTGAGGGTCTCTGAATCTTTTTTCTCTTTACCCAATGGGAAGCTCTCCTGGTTTAGTGGCTTTTCATACTGCTTTCTTTGTCATGTGAGAGAGTGTGGTTTTGAATGATGGGATGCACACTGAGGAGAATGGGGGCAAGAAGATGATCTGGAACTGACAGGTATTCACAACTCCAAAGAATATTATTTAGTAATCATAATAAGAAGTCAGTGTTAGCTCTTATAACTACAATGAATCTTTAATATAACAACTGATACCTTAAACAGCAGAGGAAAGAATCAGAAATGGAGAGAAGGAGAAAAAGAGCTAGAAGCATAAAGGTGTTGGTTGGTTGTTTTCCTAACTGCATTTATCTATTGTTAGAAGAACCAGGACTGTCACATTTAACACCATAGGAGATGTCCCACTCAGCCAGACCTGTGGTCCACCTTGCCCAGGGCTTTCTCTCTGACAGTGGCAACAGAGTGGTTATTTTGGGAAGATCAAGAGACTGGTCACTCCCTGCAGTCAGTCCCTTGCCTTGGTATTACCCCAGCCTCCAGGACTGTTCCATGTGTTAGAGGGTACATCTCTGCCTAGGCCTATTTATGTTTTTATGGACTTCTGGTCTATGGTTTGTCTAAGCCTTCTCTGAACCTGCTTCTGCAATCTGCTTTAACAGCAAGCACTAGAAGTTCACTCCCTGCTGTGTAAGGAAGTGTCTGGTACCCTGGACAAATTCAAACACAAAAAGGAAGCCTACAGAGGGTGGAAGCAAGGACAGGTAACCTGGGAGGAATACAGAGAAATTGTCAGAGCAGCCAGGGATCGGGTTAGGAAAACTAAAGCCCTGACAGAATTAAATCTGGCCAGGGACGTCAAGGGCAACAGGAAAAGATTCTATAGGTATGTCAGGGATAAAAGGAAGATGAGGGAAAATGTGGGCCCTCTCTGGAAGAAAACAGGAGACCTGGTTACCCGGGACATGGAGAAGGTAGAGGTACTCAATGACTTTTTTTTGCCTCGGTCTTCACCAGCAAGTGCTTGAGCCTCACTGCCTAAGCCACAGAAGGCAAAGGTGGGGACTGGGAGAATGAAGAGCCACCCACTGTGGGAGAACATCAGATCTGAGACCATCTAAGGCACCTGAAGGTGCACAAGTCCATGGGACCTGATGAGATCCATCCG
>NW_008824474.1:496018-510332 GCF_000699105.1 Pygoscelis adeliae
AGCAGGGCCTGTTGCGACAGGCCAAGGGGGAATGGCTTTAAACTAAAGGGGGGTAGGTTTAGACTAGATACAAGGAAGAAATTTTTTGTGCTGAGGGTGGTGAAACACTGGCACAGGTTGCCCAGAGAGGTGGTGGATGCCCCATCCCTGGAAACATTCCAGGTCAGGTTGGACGGGGCTCTGAGCAAGCTGATTTAGTTGAAGATGTCCCTGCCCATGGCAGGGGGGTTGGACTAGATGACCTTGAGAGGTCCCTTCCAACCCAAACTATTCTATGATTCTATTTCTTTATCTGTTTTAAGCCAATCTCTAGGTCTTGCCTGAGTGCTGCCTACTCCTGGTATTGCAGGATCTCATGAGCAACAGTTCTGCATTCAGCTTATCCACTGCCTGCATGATTTAATCAACCTTAATCTTATTTCCTCTAGTCTTTTTTTTTTTATTCAGACTGAAGAGTTTTCACCTTTTTAGTCTTCTCTCATAAAGCAGCTTCCCCATCCCCTTGATCATTTTAGTTGCCCTTTGTACCTGGAAGAACATACTATCATCCAGAGTCCAAAACATTTTGTGGTTTGTTTTTTTTAAATAAGCAAATGAATCTACAAACTTCAGATGTCTCTTCAGATATTTGCTGGCACAGTATCAGACTATTGTTTTCGTTGAACCTTGGCTCTGTTGAAAGCTCTAGACAAAGTATTTGGTATCATCACATGTTTTCCAAGTGTGTTTTCTACTACTAAACCATTGAGCAGCACCTGAAAAACATAATTCACATTTCATCTAGTATTCTTTTTTGCAAATGTCACTAAAACTTGTGATCTGTGTTGTCTAGACTTCTCTCATATATCAAAATGTTTAATAATTTTCATGCCTCCAGATGCAGATGGAAACCCTTTTTCTACTCATGCTTATCAGTTCTAAATAAGATTCTGGGTACATATGACTTGCCTGCCATGAGCAATACACGTTAAAGTAAAAGTAGGACTTGTTAGCTCGCTTAAAGGCATTTCTGGAAAGTTCTGTCTGGCACTTTTGATCATCCCTTTATCCACTGTTTGATATCTTCCTACTCCTTCACATTACCATTCATTTTTTTCTGCATTAGCAGATTCAGCAGCTATAATAGATATAGACTTGTCCACCTGCCCAATTTACAATTCCCATAAATCTTTGTATACTTCCTTCCTCTGCAGATGGAGATATACTGACCTGTAAGTCATGGGGATCTATCTGCATTCTTTCTTCAGTCACTTTTCCTCAGAGTGGGTTATTTCTTTAAATTTATGTTTCTATCCAGGGAGCTTTAAATTGTGGTTTTTGCAATCTCTCTGTGTTCTTCTGTTGTTTTTCCCAATCTTAGAATATAATCTATATGAACTCTAATGTCTTTGCTGTCATCAAAAATTTATTCTCTCTTGTTTTGAAATACTTCAGGTACAAGGTGTGAGCCAAAAGATATTTTGGGTAAACAGAGTCTTAATGACTGTTAAAAGTCCACAGACATCAATTTTTTTTTTTGTGAAAAATACCTGCCACTTCCCCTCTCCCCAGTGTAATGTGTCCAGAAAGTGTTCCCTTTCAACAATCTAGTTTCACTACTTGAGCCCTTAGCAGCCCCTATCCAGTGTACCTGCAATACTCATGTGAGTGTTGGTATGTAGGGCACAGTTATGATGGCCTTGGTTTCTGCTCATCTAAACTCTTTACTTCTAGGGTTTCCTTGGAGTAGGCAGTCTGAAATGTCATAACAGCAAAGCACAGTGGGGGAAAAAACTGATCTTTCATTTAAAGTACCAAGTGCAACTCTCAGTGTGTTGTAGAAGCTGTAAAGATACTTAAAGAATAAATGATATATCATTTGTGTAGGGTAGCTCTTCTACTTCCTCTTATATCCTGTCGAGGAAAAAGGGACACCAGTGATAAACCTGCTAGAAGTGGAGAGGAAGGTAGGCTGGAGATGCCCAATAGCTGTGTCTCATATTCCACCATCAGAAAGTGGTGCTGTACTGGTTGATGCCAGGAAGGTACAGTCATTCTGAAGTTTGTCTGGCAGACGCAGGCTGCCTGCTGTCCCAGTGCCAGCACCCACTGTAGGGTCTCTTCTCACCAGATCAGGGAGAACAGAGGCTAAAAACACCTTAGTAATAAGGGAGGTGTTGCCGATGGTGTGTGCGCACCAATATGCACACATAACCCCTCACAGACACGTGTGCGTACACTTTGACCCCAGCTCATGGCTGAAGGTGAAGGACCTGTTGATGCCACACTAGTTTACACCAGTGTATAGTTTGAGCCCATTTGTCTGAATTTCCAGCCCTGTCTAAAAAAAAAAAAAAAAAGAACCCCTTTCTGTTTCTTGTAAAGGCAGTGTTAATTTTATTTTGGATTCTCCACTAGGCTTCATAACTCAGTGAAGGCTTTGGAAAGACAGAGACAATATTTTTAAAGTGTTTTTCAGGAAAACTCTTTTCCCTCTCTCCCAGCTTTTTCGCTGGCAGAGCCCATCTGCAACATGGTGTAAGGAAAAGAGAACAAAATACACAGACTCATTAAAACACCTTGTGGATAATTTAGTCTGGCTGATGCAGCGTGGCATGCTGACCTGCGTAACAGTAGAGAACCCACCTCCTTCCTGAAGTGACACACCCCTGCAAGTGCCTGGACATGGAGAAAGGTATGTAGGAGGGCTGAGGTTAAAATAAAAAAGGAAAAAAAAAAATAGTCCTGCATAAAATGAAGAAAGCTTCCATTTCTTTCCCTTCCCCTACCATTTCTCAGGCAAAATTAATACTTTGGTTTTTTTCTCTTGGTAATTCTCTACCTGGCTCTTCTGTAGCTCATAAACCTGGTCCCTGGCTGCTTTTATAGAGGCAGTCAGAAAAATGTGGCCATTCTTGGTGCTGTAGATAATTGTTGAGCATTTGCTCCTTTGCAGAGATAGAGTTATCAGCAGGGGTAGTATTCTCAGGTGTTCTTCCAGCCTTTGGAAAATAGTTGTTACTGTAATCTGTAGGCAATTTCCCTCTAATGCCATAGGCATGTGCTTCTCCTTTTGTGGCTGTTTACCAATTCTTTAAAAGATTAATAGGAGAATAGTTCACTCAGTGACAACCTGAAACTTTAAAATACCCTCAAATGCCTCATTACAGACCAAATAAAATAGTTTGTTTTCTGTGAATGATTAGACCCTCTCATATCTTCCTTGCTCCATTGCTTTCAAAATGCTAATCTCGGGGTGCATTTATTTGCTTCTGCCAGCCTGTTTATAGCTACTGTATCCCTTTGGTGGAAGCTTACTGTATCTTCCTCATTTGCAGTAATCAGTGAATTTCCATGATCTATAATCATAATAAGTCAGTTGAGGCATGTTTTTCAGAAAACTAATTTCAGTTTCTAGGGCTGGGCTGTCATCTCCACTTCTGTCACGTTATGTAGGACGAAGCAAAATGAATCACGATGCTGGACAGAGAAGTGTGTGAAAAAGCAGGGCTAAAGAGAGAAGAATCTTTCGCAGCACATTTCTGAAGAATAGAGCTACTCAGCTGTACTGCAGTATGTTTAGTCTTTATAATGGTTTACGTGCTTTTTATTAAATGGTTGAAGCATTGTTATCCTCAGGCCTTTTCAGGCCTTCTAGGTTGCCATAAAGCAGCTTTAGGACCAGCATAGCTCACTTGAGTGAATTTCAATGCATGACACGTGGCTCCAAGATGTACGCTGCAGTGCCTCCCTAACAGCCAAAGAAATAAGGGACAGGAGAAGGTGAGGTGGGAGTGGGTCACAACAGAGGTGTAGCCAGGAATTCACACTTCAGCTCCTTGCCTCTGTCAGAGGACTTACATAGGAATACCACCTGCAAAAGAAACAGGGAGAGGGATTTCCCCTCCCTCCCCCAGCCCCATACAGGGTCTAGGGGAAAAAATCAAAGGGCTTTCCATTGTAGGGAAGAATGTTCTTGCTAGCTGAAACCCAACAGAGAGAAAGGGTAGGGTGGGAAGGACGTGCAATAACAACCATGTTTAGTTTTGGCCAGGGCATCAATATTAAATCATTTGTACTTGAAGTTTTGAGGTGCTATCTGGTGATAAGACAGACATATGCAATATTTTTGGTGCCCCCTTCTCCAGTGTCAGGAGGCCTCTTGCACTGCATGGCTTGTTGCTGAAGAAAAAGCATAAATGCTGCTTCTAACCCTGAGGCAGTTTTCAGTTCAAGTGTTGATTGACTCTGGTGCTATAACTGAGCATACCCTTAGGTAGCGTGGACGTAACTTTTTTTAGCCATTACTGAAAGAATTAGGAAAAGAATAGATCAAGTCAGACAAATTTTTACTGATCCTGTAAATAATATTTATTTAAATACAACAGTGTTGTAGACAAATAGTGGCTATGCACAGATACAAAAGCATCACAAATTTAGAAGATTATTTCTGTAACATTTAACATAATTTATATTAACAAGTGTGACACAAAAACTTAGAATCATGGAAAATTTTGGACTGCTGACAACATCTGGAAGTCATTTAGTCCAGCCCCAGACTCAAACTGGGTCCAGCTAGAACAGGACCTTGGTTCAGTACCTTGACCAATTGAGTTTTGAGCATTTCCAAATTTGGAGATTCCCCAACTTCTCTCAGCACCTGCCCTAGTGTTTCACCTCCCTTATGGTGAAAAATTAGAATTTCACATGTCCCAAAGTGTATTCTTTCTACTACGTTCCTTCAATAAAAGTCTGGCTCTATCTCCTGTACGCTCTCCTGTTAAGTAGATAGTTGAAGACAAAACTTGAAGACAGGTAGCAAAGACCACCTCAAAAGAGGTGATAGTGATCCTAGAAATCATACAGAGTAAAGTTTTCAAACTGGCTAGCTGCATTTTTGGAGTTACTGAGAGCTGGCAGACAGACAGAGCTTGGAAAGATTTGGAAATAAGATGATCTGTCACGTGAAGGATCTTGATTTGCACATGTGCTAGGAAACTATAAATCGATGGTTTGTGTCCATTCTCTGCTTCTTTTGACTCTAAACAGATCTTGGAAGACAAACTCTAGGGTCTCAGAGTTGTGATTTTTTGATATCTTCTCTAAATGAAGGATAGACTGTCTGAACTCACTGAGAACTGGGTGGTTTGGGATTTTTCAGAAATGTGCAAAAGAAGAAAAGACAACTGAAAGGTTGGATATCAAGTTAAATTGCCCACCCATGTGCTTAGGGAGCCAATATCTCAGAGAAACTTCCAGCTTGATTAGATCAGGAGGAGGCAGAGGTGGACCTTTAGATGGGTCACTGGGTAGTCACTTTCATTCAGCTTTCACGTTAAAGGAAATTAAATATTCCAGTAGGGATTAACAAAAGGTGCCTGAAGTTGTTTTTCTGCCCTGCCCCTCTTCTACCTGTACATCTCATCTTTAAAAAATGAGGTTAGGAATTGCTAGCACCAGGCTTTCAGCAGCAGAAGCAGGGGCTGTGTGGTCTCTATGAGGTAGAAGCAAAACAAAGCACCACATGGATGGGTTGCTGTGTGTTGCGGAGAGATGAACTCTGTACTCAAATTGCCATTGCTAAGAAAGGTTTCACAGGCTGAAACCAGTACCACTGTGCAAGTGCTTTGACTGGAAAGAGCAACTTCTAGCACATTTATAATGAAAAAGGCTCAATTACCTTGTGTTCTTTAGATTAAGTAAACCCTCTTCCATCTCTGAATTACCCTGTTTTGTTGGCTTTTTCCTAGAACTCAGAGCAAGAAGTTAATCTAAACCCAGGTTGATTGAGTGGTGACCTTCATTACAGAGCTTGCTAACTTGGTGGTGGTTCCTGTTCCTTGTTGGTGCTTTGATTCTCTTGGTCACACCCAAATGATTTATCTTGTACGGTTTTTAAGCTGTGCCTAAATTTGCTTTAATGCATGAGCTCGAAGGAAAGCCATTTCCTTTTCCTTTTATTGCTATTTTGTTCTGTTTTGTTTTCTTGAATTTGTGAGCAAGTAAACATGCTGACAAGCAACCTTTAGGGAGTTTCTAAAGTCAGTTTAGAGGAGGATAATTTGTGATGCTGCTAACTGCTGTGTAGTGTTAACACTTTCAAACACGTTTAATTACACTTTAAGATAAAGATATTAATGCGATCAATCAGCACTGATAGCTCACTATCACAGAATCCAGCCCTTTGGCAACTCTCACATGTAATATAACGGCATAATTAATGGTTATAAAGACACTGTTACGTGCAACATAGTATTTCTATCAGTTGGCTTGTAATCATTAAATACCATGAAAGTGAGGTTAACAAGCTAAAGACCCAGACAGACAGTGCTGAGAGAGAAAGGGAGAGTCAGTCAGTCCCCCTTCAGCCCCCAGTAATATGGCAAAAGGTATTTTTTTTAAATCTTTGGCTCAAACCACTGAGAGAAATACTTGAGTTATTTTGCACCACATTCTTGCTTGCTGAAAGTTGGAAAGTAACAGTGGACACCTTTTCAGAAATAAAAGGCAGATGAAAATGTGTGTGAATACCACCAGTGCCACCTAGTGTTGGTCGGTCGTGGAGAGGTGTAATGTTTCCGTGTAACCTCTGCTGCCGTTCAGACAGACACAACCTGACCTCATTTTTCCACCCCAAATGGGGCAGGATAGTGTTGTTCCTGTATGGTCCTGTTTGCTGAAGTCTTAAGAAATGAATATAACGGCTCCCGAAAATCCATAAGGCATTTTACTACACACTTCTGTGATTATTTTGCCAGTAGGTTAGCAGGCTGGCAAATGTTTAAGCAGCTGTCTGTGTTTTCATGGAGACATTTAGGATTGGGATTAACAGTGACTGCGTATGTGAATGGCATCCGAGCAAGACCGAGAAAGTGACTGAGTGGACAGCTAGGCTGTAGCAGGAAAATTGACTGCATATAAAATAGTAACTAAAAACCTTTCCTCTTTACTCTGTTTTATATGCCCTCACTCCTAATTTGTTGTTTTTCCTACTACAGCCTTGTACACGTTCTCTGAATAAATTTGACTCTCTTAAACTGACTTTGCAGCCTTGAGCTTGGTTCTTCCCTTTTATTTGAGACAACAAACAAACAAACAGAATATTTACTGTCGAGTTTAGAGAGGTCTTGCATGCACAATAAATCAGAAAGAGCAGAAGTATTCACTTGTTGAGAGCTTCACATATGCACTAGTGTCAAGGAATAACAGTCCCTGCCTATAAGAATTATTTAAATCCAGTCAAATACATGAGCACTGGGTTTATAAGCTGTCAGGATGTTGCTTCACTTTACTGTCTTATCTGTAGAGACATGTTTCTTTTGCAGTGCTGTGTTCTGGCTTTAGTTACTGCTGGGATCTGGGTACAGCAGTGAGGGAAGAATTAGGCTGTTACAAGGACCCCCTCCCACTGTGGCTTCTCTTTTGCCCTTGCAACTGTGCCATGCCTCAGTGCTCACTCTTAATGTCTCCCCACATGCTGCCAGAAGGTGTGTGAAGGTTTGTATTTCAAGCCCAGCCATTCCCCCTGTCCGTGCTGGGGAGTGCTGCTGCAAAGAGTGGCAAAGCTTGGAACTAAGGAAGCTTTGTCTCCTCTTTCTGACACGGACTGCCCTGTGCAATTTATCCTGCCCATGGTGTACATTTACACTGCAAACAGTGTGTGCATGCTACTGAATACAAGGAGGAATTATTATTAGTGCCCTCAGATCAAATGGGCAACTGCACTACCCTGTAGTGAAGCAGGGCTTGGTATCCTGAATGCAAGGCTATCTTAGTGAGGCTCTGTGGCTTTGGGAACTTGAACTAGCATTTCTGAGCAGCACCACACTCTTATCTTGTAGACATGCCAATGCATCTGATGCTAATGCTGTTACTTCTAATAAGGTTCTTCAGAAATGTATAGAGAGCTGTCTTTAAAAAAGAAAGCTATCTGGTCATTGCAGCACAAGGCTCAATGCGGCTAATTTATCTGCTCCTCAGCAGTTACCTGGAATTCAAGTGAGGTGTGTTCAGAATTCAGCTGTGCGTGGTTAGCACAGAGATTTTTAACTCTGTGTTCAAGCTGAGAGTTCCTACATCACCATGTTGCTGCCTCTTACTTGTTCTGTTCAAGGGTCTTCAAGTAAATACCTGGAAATATCAGGTTCAAGCTGACTTCTTGGACTAGATGTTCTTTGAAGGTCCCTTCCAACCCAAACCATTCTATGATTCTTAGTCCAGTGATACAGATTTGTTGCTGAGATGTAAAAGACTTGACCATGAATCCCTTCAGCCTC
Source organism: Pygoscelis adeliae (assembly GCF_000699105.1). Classification (NCBI taxonomy): domain Eukaryota; kingdom Metazoa; phylum Chordata; class Aves; order Sphenisciformes; family Spheniscidae; genus Pygoscelis; species Pygoscelis adeliae. The sequence goes on from NW_008824474.1 coordinate 504,274, forward strand.
AGTTTCACACATACTGGAAGTTGCAGCCCACAAAAAGGATCGCACCTACCTTAGAAATATCTGAGACAGAGAAAAGCCTCATCTGGAAATCTTCCTTCATAGCTTCCAGGTTCTGAACTGGAGCTCCAAACAGCTCAAGCAGCTCATGATTAGCTATGTTACAGCTTCAGTATCTTGGCAGTTTTGTATGTGTCAACTTGGAGAAACTTGGACCCCTTTTAAAATATCACAGGTCTTAGGGTAGTAGCTGGAGGGAAGTTTTAGGACTGTGTCATCTAACTTGAAGCTCTAGTTGCCAGAGCGAAGTTTTAAGACTGTCTGTGGCATCTAAATTGAAGCTCTAGAGATTCAAAAACTACCTGCCTGAAGAGCTAAGTAGTTTCTGAAGTACCCTTGAACATACAACTTCTAGCCATCTGTGCCTCAGATGCTATATCCTGGGAGTGTTGTGAGAATAAATGTTAGATATCAGTGCTCAGATCCTACAGTAAAGAGGACTACATCTTTATCTACCTTAATGTACTAATTTTATCAGGGCTTTGATATGTCCCCTGTAGCCAAGAACAACACTGTGTAGCGTGGGCAGGTCAGTCAAGCTCAAGGGTTTGCAGAATGAGCACAGCAAGAGCCTTTTTGTCACACACGTGTCTCAACACCACTGAATGCAGGAGGTGAATTGCTGCACTGTCCATCGCTTTCCTAATTGTCCTGCCCAAGGGCAGCCTGCTGTCTGAAAGGAAAGGTCCTTACCTTGGAGCTCCTCCACTGGTGCCTACGTAGAGCGAAGAGTTTGTGGGAATTGTTTGCTAAGCTATATTCAACCCTCTAGGGAGATTCTCGGGTGGTTTCTTGGACAGCAACACTTTCTGTATCCAAACTGCTGTTTGTTTCTCCAGTGCTCTACACATGGAGACATCTCTATATGATGTTGCTGATTGACAGCATGCACCATGCACCTCTTCCTATCAGCTCCTGCATGGTCCCATAACTGTCATCTCAACCCGTTTCCCAATACTACCACCTTCTGAGTATGAAACTCCTTACAGCTCTTTTCCTTTTGACTTTACCTTGTTCACACACTGCTAGCCTTCCTCTTAAGCCATGTGTCTCTGATCATTAATACCAGGTGTGTGCATGAATGGATCACTCAGCAGTACAATTTTTGATCCAGATCCAGTGTTGAATTTCTGTCATATTTCTGTCAAATTAGCGAGAGCTTATGTGGTCTTTAAGCTTTATGCCAGCTTTATTCTGCCTGTGGAAGGGCAGATGGTGCCTAATCTGAATAAAGTTAAGCAGGTGAGGACAGCAGGTGACACTTGATCTGTCATAGAGCTTGTTGGTGCAAAATTAACCCATCAGAGTGATTTCTTAAAGAAACATGAATAGGCAGATTCATTTCTTGCCGGATCAGGGTTATAGCCGAACACGGTTTCTGATGCGCTTACAGGGTGCCCTAAAGCTGCATGTACTGCCTGATTAAGTTATGGACTTACATGAGCATAATACCTTTCAGAAAAAGCCTTGTTTCCATTGTCATCTTAGAAATTCAGTAGTGAAATTAGGTGCTTTTCCAAGTGTTTAAAAAAAAATACTGAAGTTTACTGATCAATAAATCAGTACCCTATTCTTCTCTCAGGAACGGATAGTGATTATTGCTCTCCCTGATGCAAAGTTTTGGTGATGGTGTCTTTGTATCTTTTGCTTCATTTATTATTTGAGGATTTTTAACTTTCTACTGCTTGATATTTGAATGAACCAAATGATACTTTGAAGCAGCAGAAAAAAAATCAGATTTTATTGTTCTTTTAAATCAATATTTTTAAAGAGTACTAGAATAATTTTTTTTATGGCGCTATTAGTCTTGTATGGCACTGCCATTTTGAGTCAAAGTTGTAATTTATATGATAACAACAATGGAAAACATCCTTCAGCAAGATGAGATACAAATGATAATATATCCTCCCATCACGCTTTGGCATTTCTATCAAGATTTGGAACCACAGTGGTCTGTGAAAACAAAAGATGCTGAGGACCACCATCTTGAAATGGGCCCAGTTTCAATCTGGAGAAAGGATGATCAGAATCAATTTCTTGGCTAGACTAAAAAAAGTTGCTAGGCAGAAAACTAAGTCTTTAGGTGGATGCTAGTAAAAAGAAACACACTACATTTCTGACAAAGCACTTCCTGAGACTTGTTGAAGGTTGCAATGTCGTTTTCTCAAGAGCATCTAAATTTCTTTGCTTTGCTCATGCTCACCTGGACCATCCCCTGGCTCAGAGCAGATATTATTGCTTCTCCAAAGACAGGCCCAGAATATCATGGGCCCGGTCCTCTTCCCATTCTGCACAAAACTTGCATTTACCCACACTTAAGTTAAAACAGGCGAGAGCAATGCTGATGCCTTTGGCTGTAATCCTGACCTGCTGAAAGTGAAAACTCCCAAACTGTTGCCCAGATGACTATTTAACCAAGGCCTACATCATTAGAGTACTTTTTAAACTCTTTCTTTTTTTTTTTTTCCCCCAAAGGAGACTACCTTCAGACATCTTACCTTTTCAGAAAACTCAGGTAAAGACTCTTTTCTTGCACGAACCTAGAATCGGAGATGTAGAAGGCTGGAAAGGCCCCTGAGAAACAATCTTCTTCATCCTTTGCAGAGAGACAGGATCTTGGTATGCCACGACCTTCTCTCAAGAGATGTTTGTCTCATCAGTTGCTCAAAAGCATTCAGTAAAGGCTGTTTCACATCCTCTTTGGGTAGCCAGTTCCTGCCTGTCACTCACCTTCCTAATGTTCACCTTGCATCTCACCTAGCTCTTTTAATGTTGACAGCCATTTATGCACTGAAATACACATCAGCATCACAAATGGCTTTCTGTGATTTATATACCTTGAATGTGTTGATGTAAAACATATAATTTTATTGATTGATTCATTTTTTTGCAAGAGCATCACATATTTACTTTGTGGTCCATAAAATTCAAGATCTTTTTTAGCACCCTGGTCAGTTATTCCCTGCTTTTATTCAAGCGTTTGGTTTCTCTTTCCTAAGTACAATGCTCTCTTGTCTCTACGGTATTTGTCTCTTGCTGATTTCAGGCATTTGTTCACCGTATGAAGATCACTTTGCATTCCAGTCCTGTCATCCCTCTAGTCTGGTGCCTTCCACAAATCCTGTTCTTTGAGCTGGAATAAGGATAATGCTATAGGACCAGATTTAGGATATTATTTGCAAGAATCACTCTAGAAAGATCACCCCTAGTCTGTGCCCACTTTTACAATTAAGTTCAGAGAACTAATTCTTCTGAGTTTTTTTTCTCCGTATTGCCCATTCACACTAGGACCATGTTTTCCTGGTTTGTTCATAGTAATGGCATAAAGGACGGTGTCAGAAATCTTACTGACATCAAGATTCACATATCACAGTTTTTTCCTAATCCGTTTGGCCAGATGTCCTGGTGAAGTAAAATAAAATAAACTAAAAAAACAGGAAAAGTAAGGGTTTCACAAGATTTGGAATCTCCATTGGAATGTTTCTCAGCCCTTAACAAAATTTAGTTTTTAAATAGGTGTTTAGCCATTTGTTTCAGAATTCTTCTAAAAACCAAAGGCATTCTGACTATTCTGTAGTTCTCCAAGTCTCTTCTACTCTTCTTTTCCCCACACTTTTTTCCTTTATAAAGTAGGTACTTTACCTTTCCTCCTTCAGTCCCTTGGGATGTCTCCACCCTTCATCACTTTTTGACTCTTTTTTTTACTTTTTTAAACTGCTTTAAGACTGTTCTTTAAATATTGGTGGATTTCATCAAACATCAATCATGCAGGTATATCTAATTCATCTAAATGTTCTTCACCTTTTGCCTGAAGATGGACCAAAAGGCAATTTCAAACCAGCCTTCTTCACAGCAGCTGTTGATTGCTTTCCTTTCCCGTCAGGCGTGGGTTTGTATTCTCCTTTGCTTCCCTGCACTTCTCATGTATTTTGCTTATTTAATTCTGTCTTTTGCTAGCTTTATCTTGTGCAGTACTCTTTATTTATTTTTATTGTATATTTTCATGCTTGGGCTATTCCTTTATAGTCATCTGCAGCTATGTGTCTTGTTTCCACTTTTTTTTGCAATGCCTTTCTGATATTCAGATCTGCAATGAGCTTCTGATACAGTTGTAATATTCTCTTGCAGTGCTTCTTATCTTTTATCTGCATTGGGACACTTTGTCATTGTGTCTTTAATAAAGTCTCTCTCACTAGTGCCAACTGTCAAACAGTACACCTTTATCCCTTGGATTATATTCCTAACAAATTCTTCCTGACAGTTTTTAAGTTTGTTTTTGTTGAAGTCCATTGACCCTTACTTTCCTGCTTTCATACCATCCTTTTCTTAGCAAAGCCTTCTTTTGTGATATTTTACAAATGATGTTCGGCTTTTCCAGCCAGTTCTCCCTAGTTTGAATGAGGGAGGAAAAAAAAAAATCCTTTCCCCTACTAGTTAGCTTCCCCAAAATGTGTTGTTTCCATCTTAGCTTTTAGCTTGAGTACATCCCAAATGCCATCTTGGCCTTATGGTTAAGCTAATTTGGCATAAGTACTCTTTTGGGCAATAGTATATATGTTTAATCTTGCAACAGGGAAATGGGTTCAGAAAAGCTTCTACCCACTTAGTGCACGGCAGTGCTACCAGGGTTGCTGCTCCTCTTCTGTGTGAAGCACTGCTATGCGCTCTGATGTTAGGTAAATTGGGAACTAGTGCATCATCAAATGCAGAAGCTGTTTGATGAACTACAGTTGACTTTTGCAGAGGTGGGTGGCACTAAATGCTCCTTTGGCAGGAAAAAAATTGACTAATCGGAGATATATGTATGCATATATAAACATGCATCACATCAAAGTTGTGGATTGTCCTTGTATTACAATACCATCCTCCAAAATATCATGTGGTTACTTTCAGTTGCCTGGTCTCACCAATTCTGTGCTTTGTATGTTTTAATCCGTTCCCAAATACAGCTGCATTCATTCTCTGCTTCCAGCTAAGAATCTGTAATAGGCTGCTGCTGGGAAATCCTCCTCCTTTTTTTTTTTTTTTTCCTTCTCCCCTCCCACCTTCAGAACTTCTTGCAACTCTGACTCTTCTCTCCCATCTGAACTTAGAGCAAGCACATACCATTTTCTCATGTTTCACATCCCTTTTTCCCTTGCCTGTTGTTCCTGGTCATGTTTGATACTAACATACCACTCCTACAGATTGCCCCATCATGTTCCTGTAGCTCTGGCAGTTTCATCCGTGTACTAAGGTTTCAAATTCTTCCTGTTTTATTAACCACATTCCTAACATCTGGGAATAGATGGCTCAACAGGCTGCCTTATTGCTCTCCCCAGTTTGCCTTGTCTTGCAAGCATCAGCTGCCTACTTACAAGGATGATGGTTTTCTCTTTTATGTCAAGTCTTCCCATCACTCCCCTTTTGCAGGATGCTGTTCCCTGTTCAGTAAGGCCAATGCTCAGTACTGCCCAAGTATCCTTGTATCCTACATCCTCAGGATCCATGCTTTGGAAATCTACTTTGTGCACTCAGTGTTGTGCACCAATATGCAATAATAGATCAGATTAAAGCAGCCCTGCAAATCTGACAGGGTGTGATGATTTTGGCTGGCAGAGAGTTAATTTTCTTCACAGTAGCTGGTATGGGGCTGTGTTTTGGATTTGTGCTGGAAACAGCGTTGATAACACAGGGATGTTTTCGTTGTTGCTGAGCAGTGCTTACACAGAGCCAAGGCCTTTTCTGCTTCTCACATCACCCCACCAGCAAGCAGGCTGGGGGTGCACAAGAAGTTGGGAGGGGACACAGACGGGACAGCTGACCCCAACTCACCAAAGGGATGTTGAACACCATATGATGTCATGCTCAGCATATAAAGCTGGGGGAAGAAGAAGGGCGCGTTCAGAGTGATGGCATTTGTCTTTCCAGGTAACCATTACATGTGATGGAGCCCTGCTTTCCTGGAGATGGCTGAACACCTGCCTGCCGATGGGAAGGAGTGGATGAATGCCTTGTTTTGC
>NW_008824474.1:510515-512380 GCF_000699105.1 Pygoscelis adeliae
CCACAACACAGCGAAAGAGTCTAGCCGAAGTGCCATCTCTGCTTGTCTGTCATTTATACTGATAATTAAAAACTAATGATAGTTGCATGTCTGCCAAGAAACAAACTCCCTTGGTTGAATGGGTGAGAAGAATTTTTCAAGGCAAGATTAAAGCATGTTCCCTTCTCTGCTGGGATCTAAGTGTCAACCCTTTGTTTGTGAACTGAGAAACTAATAGCTCCACAATGGAATCAGACTTTAAATTAGTGAAAGATTGTGTTGTCACTTCACTTTCAGTGGCTCAGCTGGCAGAACTACGTCCCTGATTAGCTAGACAACGCTTACCCTGCATCATTCCATCATTCCTCCCCAATTACATTTTTCATTCTCACAGAGCATGCTATTATCCCTATTTTAAATACTTGAATGATTTATATCTGTCATCAGAGAGAACTGGAGTCTTCATCTCCAGGCAGGCCTTGGTGCCCTCGTGTGATGTCCAGTATTTCTCTGGGGACTGTGATTTTCTGGGCCGTGGGCATCTCTTCACTTGAAACTTGACTGAAACCACTGAGTTCATGTCAAAGTGAACCATCTCAATTTTGGCTACTCTTCACTTGCACGCTATTTCAGTCACCTTTGGGGACCAGAGATTGTCTAACTGTCAACTGTACAGCATCTAAAGCTGCAAAAGTGGTGCAATCAAATGTCCGCTATATGCATTTATAAAGTTATCTTTATTCTGCTTGTTGGTATTCTGTTTGTTGTTGCTCTAGCACTACCAGAAGTCGGCAGAATCTTCTGAAAGAAATTCTGATTATCTTGTACCCTTTGGAACTACTGAATTCAGAATAAGTAATGAATTTATCAAGTACTATCCTAATTTCTCTGCATCCATTTGAAATTGCCACCAACCTGTGTTTATCCTGAAACTGCCTGAGTGTAACATATTTTTTGGTTTTGTTTTGTTGTTGCTATGGCCCTGCTGCCTACATAGATGGTTCCTCTCTGACCTCTTCTCCTCACCACACCTCTCCCCATCCCATTAGAGCTGAACAAATGTAGTAGTGGCTGCAAAAAGGGGAGAAGAGGGAAGTGTAGACAGTTTCTATTCTTATTCCCCTTTTTAAGGCTATTCCCTGTTGTATGACCTCCATGGATCTTCCCTCCCTAGCAAGAAACACAGCACCATGGAAATTGACAAGCTTGCTCGGATGCAGCATCTTGAGCTCATGGGAAGAGTGGTCCAGTGACAGAGAGCATATGGACTTTGCATGGGTAGAGGAGGGGTTCATATGAATAACAAATGACCTATGAGTCTATTCAGAAGAACCTCTGGGTTCTTGGGCAAAGAACAAACTCACAGGGACATCTCTGTGTCATGGCATTTCTTGAAGCATCAGTACTGCAACTCAATGCATTGGCTGGCTCTCCTGAATCGCCTTTATAACCTGGAAGATCTAGCTGCAACCTGTCTAACAATTATCAGAGAGCAAATGCCCTTTTATACATATAAGAATCTGGAAGCCAAAAGAACCTTCAATGATTTGCTGTCATTTTAAAATATTTAAACTAGGCCCCTATTCCTTAGGTGGTCCTTAGCTGGTCACAAGTTTCAGGAGTTCAGGAGCACAAATCCTGGAGGTGCTAGATAACCAACTGCTATAAACAGGTGTATATGTGGTGGCTCAAGGCTTAGACAGGTGTACTCTTCACTGGGTGAAAAACTGGCTGGACGGCCGGGCCCAGAGAGTTGTGGTGAATGGAGTTCAATCCAGTTGGTAGCCGGTCACGAGCGGTGTTCCCAGGGTTCAGTTTTGGGGTCGGTCTTGTTCAATATCTTTATCAATGATCTGGATGAGGGGATCAAGTGCTCCCTCAGTAAG
>NW_008824474.1:512805-518278 GCF_000699105.1 Pygoscelis adeliae
GCCAAAGGAGGGCAAGGAAGCCGGCGAAGGGTCTAGAGCACACGTCTGCTGAGGAGGCAGCTGAGGGAACAGCTGGGGTCGTTGCGTCTGGAGAAGAGGAGCCTGAGGGGAGACCTTATCGCTCTCTGCAACTCCCCGGAAGGAGGTTGTAGCGAGGGGGGTGTCGGTCTCTTCTCCCAAGTAACTGGCGATAGGACGAGAGGAAATGGCCTCAAGTTATGCCAGGGGAGGTTTAGATTGGACATGAGGAAAAATTTCTTTACTGAAAGAGTGGTTAAACATTGGAACAGGCTGCCCGGGGAAGTGGTTGAGTCACCATCCCTGGAAGTATTTTAAAGACGTGTAGATGAGGCACTTAGGGACATGGTTTAGTGGGCATGGTGGTGTTGGGTCGACGGTTGGACTCAATGATTTTAAGGGTCTTTTCCAACCTTAATGATTCTATGATTCTATGATCTTTGAAAGGGTAAAAATCACTATAGTTGTCTTAAAGGAAAAAAGGAAAATCTTGCCAATCTGTCTAATGCTTTTAACCTTTACCAGATAACTTTTGTGGTTTATGGTACAATTACAGGAAAGGATTAATATTCATGTAATTAAATAAGATTTATGATGTTCCTTTTGCATAGAATCAGCATACCAACCTGTTCCTCTTTTCAGACAGTGAATATATTAAAACTGTTAAGTAAAACCACGAGTACCGCTCCATTTTGCTAGAGATCACATTTCCCTATTAAAAATGAGATTTACCACTATTTACAAATGCCTCTCTGTTCTCAGTTCAGCAGTCAGTTTTATATGCAGGTTATTGCTCTGACTTTTAGTCTAGAAACTAAGCCTGTTCTGCTTAACTTCCTATAAAAAATGCTGTCAAAAGACTTTCTGGATTCTAGGTTATATTACATTAGACTGGCTCCTGTCCTGATGTCCTTATCAATGCACTCTGTCATATTCTTCTGACAGTACTCCTTTTTAGTGAACCCATATTGATAATTTCCCTTTTTAAAGAGCCAATTTCTCCATCTCTTTATAAGAAGAATCCCAAATCTCTCTTTGGGAGAAGAAATAGGTAACAAATCTCTCAAATGAGATACTTACCTTACCATTAAAATGTTTCTAAATCATCCCATCACCTCTGTTTCCATGCTAGACCAGAGAGAGACAGAAGTATGCAATGCAGTTGGCTGAATATTTAAGGTGAGGGGATTACTTCCTTCTGTCACACTGTAACCCTCATGTCTATGGGTGACTTTTATTTGGGCATCTTTGGCAAGGCTTGGAGATTTGAAAGCAGTACAATACGCTTATGAGTACACAGTGATAACAATTACCTAGTAATTACTTAACTTTTGCTAATACTCCCAGTAATGAGCTAAGATGAACATGCTGTTAGGCTGAGCATTAATATATTTACCACTCCCAGGGCAGTCATGTGCAGAGTCTTGGCTGGTCATGAATATTTACTACTAAGACCAGGGTGCTCACTTCTTACTACTTTTGTGTATTACAATTATAGTTGTAAACCATAGTGTAAGAAAATCTCTCCATATAGATCACAGAAAACTTGCCTATGAGGTTCTTTTGCCTATTCTTTTCTCTGTTCTTCTGGCGGCTAGTCAAGACAGTCTTGCAGTCTCCTAAGTGGCACTGCAGTGGTTCCCGAGCAGACCTTCCAGGGTCTAAAGTGTTTCAGACTTCCTGTTGTCTGGCCCTGTATATATTATTATGCACTAAAGTTACAGAAACAATATAGGCAAAACTGCGTATATTAAATGACTTGCCACATGTACAGTGCATTTAGAAAATGATGACTTTAGACTGTATATTACAAACAAAATTCCATGATAGCTGAACAGGATTGAGGATCTTAAATCACTATTTTCTATTAAATAATCACATATTTCATTGCTCTGTTTAGCTTTCTAAATTGCACATTTCATTTTGGATTTGATGAAATTGGTATATTGCCTATTAGTTATGAATCCAAGAACAGTCAGCACATTCTAAGTGAATATGCTGATTAAATAGGAAAGAATAACTAAGTCCTCCTACACAGATGAGAAAAGAGGAATATTTTCTTGCAGTGAAAGCCCGTTCAGCTTCCCACATACCATCTATGTGAATCCCCTGTATAGATGAATATTATGGTTCTTAGCTCAAAAGGGGGCATGTGGGGTGACTATAAAAACTTCAAGGTTTTAGAGTTGGAAACTTACCTGCCATTGTCTTTTATTTTGGTCTGTCATTTCCACAATTCTCATTTTATTTATGCCTTAAAAAAAAAAAAAAAACACAACAAACCAAAACCTCTTTTCATTTTTTTGCTTCACTCATCTTTTTCTATAGACAAGTCAGGAGATTGACAGCTTTCCGTGATAAGCTATTCTTGCTTCTGCTGCTGCAAAACTCTGATTCTGCTGCATAATAATTTTGTAAAAAAAAACCAACCTCAAAATATAATTTAAATGTACCAGTCAGGTATTTCCAACAATTTATAGAAACTCAGTACAGTTCCCAGTGGTACAACAATCAACAAATGCATTTATACTAGTTCCTTCCAAGGAAAGAAAAACCTGGACTTATTTTAAAAATTGGCAGAAGATGGATGCTTCAGCTCCATTGCAGATCAGTGGGAACAAAGTGCCTATTCCCTTGAGCACCTAAGTCCCTTGGCCTCCTTGAAAACCCCAGCCTGCATCGAAATTGCCTCTAAGACACTATTCAGGGATAATCCTATTGAAGGTGAGGAGGCAGTCCTAAGATCTGTCTCCATATAAAGTAATGAAAGGCTTGAGATCTGTCCCCCAGCTCTGCTAATCTTGCTAGGATCAATTTGTTCAAATGTAAATGGCTGCCATTCATCAGCTGTTTAATACTGAAGCCCCACAGTCCCTCTCATTAATAAGGATGCTCAAAGAAAACATGCTGTGCTTTTATTTGTACATCTTCATCTTCTTACTCATTATAAGTAACAGTTTTACCGAGTGTTTCAATGCCTAATCATGTTGTTGTGTTTTTTTTTTTCCTTTCCAATCCATAGTTGTGGTTTAATATACCATTACAATTTAAAGCCCCTGTAAAGAAAAAGTGGTTCTTATCTGCTGCAGAAATGACTTTCATTAAGCACGTTCCGACAGTGTATGGGAGCGTGGAGGTACTCAAGGAAAAGCTGTGAATTGTGGTGCTGTTAACTGCAAACATACTAGATGACACAAGCCTCAACAGCTTCAGGAATAATGAATCAAAATGATGGGTTTTTTGCATTACAGCTGATTGCAAATAAAGGCAGCAGTGTTTTCAGATTGGCACTTGACTCCTGCTAAGCTTTGATCAGAGCTCTTGATAGGCGTGCAGTCTCAGGGACAACAGGGCTCTTCCTCAAGGAGAGCGTGTCCCAAAGCTAGAAAAGACACATGCACCGTGACAGCATACACCTAGCAGATTGCAGCCTGATTTCCTAGGGATATTGTGTAGTTTGTCACCTTCTGTTCCAAGCCAGTTGCTGTGGTATGGAGATCTTGGCTGACTTATGCTTTTAGAGAAAAAAGTCAACAGATTTATGTTTACTATCAGTTGAGATGTTCCATTATCAAATTCAGCAGCAATCCAGTGACTGCAGAAGCAGTATAGATTAGGAAGCTACTGGATGCTACAGTGAACAGCCAGTGTGGTTCCAATCCAACAAAAAAAAGCCCATATGCCCTTGTTCTGTTACTTTCCCATTTTTCTTTCTGCAGAATTGTCCTAAATAGGAGAGCAGTCCTGTCTGCAAAAGATCTAGCAGTTCACTGTTAGCAAATTGAAGTGATATTCAGCCTAAATGTCCTGAATTCTCTTAATTGCTTTCTCTTCTGTTTCCACCTTTGTGGAAATTACAGTGAGAAAGTCACTGTTTAGTTAATCTTGATAATACACAATATGACACTCATTCATAAAATGCACAGTAATATAAATCAAGGCAGAATCCAGCTTATCAGATTCTTTGTAGTTTTAAGCTCACCTTTCCAGATTCAACTGCAGTCACCTAATTCCTGTGCCTTCTTACTTTCTGTGAAACAGTGACGCTTCTCTGTGGTATTGCCTTCCTAAGTAGTCCAAGCAGCACCAAGTCTGTAAGGTGACTGAGAAAATGCATTAGTCTTTGGTGAGTTGGTCACTTGTGACAGGCAAACTCCCTGCCAGCAGCAAAAGTAATAGTTAAATATCAAGCAGAAGATAAAATTAAAGCCATGAACATGGGTAGAGAGATGGTTAGATCAAGACTCACGTAAGTGTTTCCAAGGGTCCACGACCAAATATCCTGAGCAGCACTGTGCAAGTTAACCCCTGAGAATTTATTTTCTCTAAATTGAGCGTAAAAGCAGTTTCCTGCTTCACCAAGTGTTTGAGACTGCATAATTACCAGGTAGTCCTTTGATTCATCTTCTCAAGTTGAAGGTGGTACAGGAGTGTGAAGCACTCTCGTAATTTAAAACGTAATCATCTGCAGCTTAAGGAATGCACTCAGTGGCCTACAGAGAGGAATCTCACTGAGGAACCCATTGAGGAGTCTTCTGGTGCTAATAGGTAGCTGCTGAGGGAGTCAGGGAGTGGCACAGATTCCTGGCAATCTTCGGCTTCACACTGTAGGAGGATGTGGACAATTACTATCCAAACGTTAAGATGAATCATTTGAAAGAGCACAATTAAGTGACGTATGTCCAGTCTCAATGATCATTTACAAGTATTGAATAAGGCTTAGGCATGGCAGAGATAAGTAATAATATATTTTTTATAAATACATATGAATAGCTGTGTATGTATTTGTGAAGCAATTGATTTTGAGGAAAAGGTACCAAATAAATAAATACTGAACAAGTTGAGTGAAATTCACCAGCCAATGTCAGACATAAATTAGATGACCACCAGATTTGACTAAATCCTCTGCTATGTGGTTTACCAATTCTAAGCACCACCTTCCACATAACAGCACAGGGGTAATTTAACATAGTTATGTCTCCTTGATTCTACAAAAAAAGCAGTAGTCATTAGAGTTATTTTTAAGAAAAATCCCAGAGGTTAATAAGCATGCAATTATTTTATGCCCGTGGGCCTATTAACCTATCCTTTCTTGCAGGATTTATGCACAAAACTCAGTGGGAGTTTTCTGGGAAGATTTGCATGTCTAGTTCCCATTAGAGTTAATAGGAGGCGTGCATGTAAATGCCTTCTACAGTTAGGGAATAACCTTTCTTTGAAGACTCTAAAGAAAATGTCTAGTTCACTCTTACTCTAGTGTATTAAACCCAACAGACAGTCCAGAGATTTATCCTATTCTTTAGCTGTCGCACTAAAATCTTCAGCTCAGAAAACTGTCTTCCCATCTCTTTTTTCTTCTTCCTCTTACCACTTATTCTTGCCTTCTATATTCTTCCCCTCCTACTTCTTCTTTCATTACTAGACGGACAGCTTAAGAATGTCTGCCGATGCGAGA
>NW_008824474.1:518367-550922 GCF_000699105.1 Pygoscelis adeliae
AAGCAAGAAAATACTCTGTTCAGCTTGGTTCTTAATGCAGTAAGTAATAGAGTGGTGCGACTCCTTCCCAAAGGAGGCTGTTGTTGCAAGATGGGTGATAGAGGTTTTCAAGGGGAGAGTGGCCAAGTACTTGTTAGAGAAACACATTGAGGGTCACTAGACAGGCAAATGACATGAGGATAGGGAAATCCCTGAAATGGATGTAGCTGGCAGCTGGAAGAACGCTCAGGAGAAGTATTACAAAATTATTGCCCTCTTCTTTCTCTGCTTTGGCTATTGACGTATGGCCACTGTTGGAAACAGGATACTGATCTGAAGCAGTCTGCCTGGTTTTATATGATGTTGGGCATTCCAGTATTAGTCCATGTTTTTATCTCACCGTATGCTGGCCCTGCACTTCAGAAGTTTAGTAGATTAAATCTTCAGGGCTGCAATACTGATGAGGAAGGGAAGGAACTGCCTGACTGTTGCTGCACCTTGTGCCTGGGGGAGGGTGTGTCGTACTGAGGGGTGCTCCCCCAATACCCCTAACTTGCCCTGGTTATTCTGAAGTCGAGAAACACAGCACCAGGCTGACCCTAGGAAAGGAGGAGGGAGATAAACAGATTCCCTGAGGGACCTTGTAGGTGAGGAGGGGCAGCAGAATGGGGGCTGACACAGTGAAAGCAACTGTGAAATCAAGCTGTTAATGAGCATATGTGCTTTTGTTATGTGTCAGTGAGAGTCAGCCCTGCAAACTGCTTCTGGGGAAGGAATGCCCAAGGAAAATCAAAGACCAGGATATGGTTGGAAAGTAGTGGTCTTCCTCTGATGGAGAGTTTGTCTCTGATCTCAAATACCGTGGCTTGTCCAGCATGTGGCTGGTAATTCCTTAAGAAGCAAACACAGCTGGAATATACCAGTTATAGATCCACTGGTCTCTATTGAGCAAAGCTAAAGTTTCTTCAAGGTCTTTGATGAAGGGTGTCAATGCTAGGATTTCCATGCTACTTTTTTGGCAAAGGCAAGAGAAGACTTCCCTACTGGTTCCAGCTATGGACGTGAGATTTTTCCTGACTTGGTTCTTTCTGGGAACGTAGCTATTGTTTTACCTCCTACTGCTGAACTGTGGTGTGAGGTTGCTGTGTGAAGCTGAACAGATGCTGTGTGGCATCCTAAATATACCATATGTTGTAATGCGGGGGATGTTGATTCTTAAATGTATAATTTGCAGACCAGTTTAGAAACCTCTTGTGACAAATGATTCAGCTCTTCAGAGCTCCCCTCTCTTGATCTGTGTTTGTATAGCAACTAGTATATAGTGCTCTAGTTCGTATTTGGACCTTTTTGCATGCAGCATGTGTTGTTCACGCTTAACTTACTTGATTTAGTTAACTACGTTGCCACTTTACAGTGCATGAATCCTTGAGACAGGTCTACAGGTTACGTCATTTAGAAATCCAGTGCAGTATAGGATTTGAGAATGTTTCTGTATGTTCATTTTATTTTGTTATTAAGTGGTCAATGAAAATATCACAGGTTGACTGTGGATCTTATAGTGTGTACTTGTATCTTCCTCCTTCCCCCTTAAACCTCTGTCCCTCCTTTTTCTTCAGAATAACACAAAAGAAACACAGATTCTTTGATATTGCTGTTCCCTATAGCATTGCAGAAGGAATGTGTGTCTCCTAAGGCAGTGCTTAAGGTTGTTCCAGCAATTACAGCTTCCAAAGGATTGCTGCCTTAGAAAGGAAACAGTTTTAAATTAAAAAACAAACAACAAAAAAAACCCAAACCCCAAACAAACCCCCAACTTCTTTTTATATCTTTGCCTCCCAAAGTGGATCTGTAATTCATTGCACCTGTAGTCAATTATCCATTCAAAACAATTGCTATTTCACAGTGATTAGCTGATTTGCCAATATGAGACACAGCTGGGTTTTCCATGGCCAAGTAGTAAAGCACAAAGCAATGAAATCTTCTGAGCCCAGATTCTTCTCTTTTTAAAGCACACAGGGAAATAATCTTTCTACTTCAAAATAAGACTTTATTCTAAAATAAAAATAGCATTAGTTCAGGTTTTAAATGGAAAGTCAGGAGTAGTTGTTTTGGAGCTTTTTTATGTAAGATGACTGCAGTGGACAGATGTTCTCAGTAGAGACTAATTGCTTTACTCTTTCTAATGGACAATATTAAAACATTTTGGGTACTGTGTGTCTTGAACTGCTGTGGCACAGCCTTTTGGTCCCTGACTTCTGTAACTTTGTCATTGCTGTCATGACAAACTTTATCTGTCCACGCTGCGCTTTTCAAACATTTGGCTTTTTCTCCCAGCTACTGAGGCTGAATGTTTAGTTGTTGAAATATGAGGAACTGTTTGCCATCTCTTGTGGATTTTATGCATCATATAAAATTTATGTTGAAAAAATACAAGTTTAAGGAAATAACCTGGCCCTACTTCCACCCTTAGTCATGCTGATATGTAATGGGATGAACTTCACTAAGTCAACAGTATTACACAGAAGTAAAATAGGTGAAAATAACTTAGGAGAATATATAAAGGACAGGCTATAGTGTTTAGATATTGACTTTTCTTTTCTTTTTAAGAGGTGTAGAGTAATTCACTACAGATAAGTGTTTGATGGAGTTACGGCTCATAAAAGTGGTTCTCCTCCATCTGCTCCTTCTGGATTCATTCCCTGCATGGGATCCACTTATTAAAGCTGAGCAATGAGGTTGTAAAGGACAGTTAATGGAGGGAAAGCAACTTCTCCCTCTGTTTGCTTTAATGTGTTGGTGCTGTTGTAAGGGTGAATTGTACGTTTGAGAGAGATCTCCAGGAATAGTCACTACTTTCCAGGCAAAAGTAAAGCTTTAATCTCTCATATTTCTTAAGAGTTTGATGATCATCAAATCAGATTAGCTTGGTATAAGGAAACATGGCAACTCCATGGGAAGAGCTGTGTGAGCTGTTGGAGCGGGTGAGGCTACAGTACTCTTTGGCTGTTGGGCTTGGAAGGAAAATAATTGCTGTCTGATACTTAGGCCTCAATTCAGTTACGTGAGCATAGGCATCTTGTGCTGTCTAAGACAACATAAGGTATCCAAGATGCCTGGATAGAACTAGCAGGTTTGATTAAAAAAAAAAAGCCGCAGGATCAATACAGGCTGGGGGATGAAGGGATTGAGAGCAGCCCTGCCGAGAAGGACTTGGGGGTACTGGTGGATGAAAAGCTGGACATGAGCCAGCAATGTGCGCTCGCAGCAAGAAGTGTGGCCAGCAGGGCGAGGGAGGTGATTCTGCCCCTCTACTCTGCTCTGGTGAGACCCCACCTGGAGTACTGCCTCCAGCTCTGGAGCCCTCAGCATAAGAAAGACACAGACCTGTTGGAGTGGGTCTAGATGAGGGCCATGAAAACGATCAGGGGGATGGAACAGCTGTCCTATGAAGAAAGGCTGGGAGAGTTGGGGTTGTTCAGCCTAGAGAAGAGAAGGCTTTGGGGAGACCTTATTGCAGCCTCTCAGTACTTAAAGGGGGCTTATAAAAAAGATGGCGTCAAACTTTTTAGCAGGGCCTGTTGCGACAGGACAAGGGGGAATGGCTTTAAACTAAAGCGGGGTAGATACAGACTAGATACAAGGAAGAAATTTTTTGTGCTGAGGGTGGTGAAACACTGGCACAGGTTGCCCAGAGAGGTGGTGGATGCCCCATCCCTGGAAACATTCAAGGTTCAGGTTGGACGGGGCTCTGAGCAACCTGATCTAGTTGAAGATGTCCCTGCCCATGGCAGGGGGGTTGGACTAGATGATCTTGAGAGGTCTCTTCCAACCCAAACTATTCTATGATTCTATGATCTTTCTGTAGCAGCAGCTAGAGATCAGTGGGGGTATCCTGGGGCGTGAGCGGTACACTAAATCAAGCCCACGATATTCTGAGATCTCTTACATGCCTGAACAGTGAATTGCCAGTCAGATAGCTGAGGAAAGATTGCAGCTGACCAAGCAGGAAAAAAACAAGAACTAATCTGATGTCAGTCACGTTCATTTCAGAACTCTTGTCAAGAGATACTAAAATAAAAAGCAAGATCTAGGCATCAGTGAAGTACATAAACTTGAGCATGAGATGTGATTCAATACATGGTGCCAGACACCACATGAATACCTAAACCTGATGGTATTTTTCAGACCTGGTAATCAGGAGTGAATCTAGTTTTCTGCATTTGGTTGAATTGTCCCGTGAGAATTTCTCTCCTATTGTTTTTGAAATAGCATAGAATAGAATAGATCACTACTAGCAATGGATAAACTTCAAAGGCTGCTAAAACTGCGCTCAACTTGCAGGTTTTTTTGAGGCTTATTGGAGCTTTCAAAATTAGTGTGGCGGTGTTGCAAAGACAAAATGAGAAAAGGTCCTTCATAAGGAAATTATTTCCTCCTAGAAGGAAATATTTTAGGAGACCTTCTCGTTATGATAATTCGGGTTTTTTCTTCTCAAGAAATTGGAAGACATTAAAGCGTTATAATACAAAATGTAATTAAACTTAATTTTAAAAAATACCATGACTGTGGTTCAAATTTGACTTCCATTTAGTGCAATATGGCTACTATTCTTAGAACAATTTCTCTCTCTATGCCAATCATACAGTAAGTCAGCTTTTAAGAAAGGTAGTATGAGGTCTTGTCTTAATAAGAAAGATGTAATCAACATTTGAATCTCAGCATGGTAGGGTCAGTGGGAGGAAAACTCTCCCTGCCACAGCAAGCACAGGATCCTCGGTGCTTGAACAGTTCAAACACCAGGAAGTTGCATGGTCTAAACAGTAGAAATCTTTCATCAGTGCTAAGTCCTCACCACTAACAAAGACACTAAACTTAAAAGGACGTTTTGCTTTGGTTTTTTTTCCTCCTCAACCACCTACTTGCTTGTTTCTCTGATCTACATCTGAAAGAAGAGCTTGTTCAAAATCACTTTAAGATATGACAAGACAGCAGCAGATCTACATCTGAAGCATTATATTCAGTGGATGCACTTTCAGTCTCCTTATAAAGGCAACAAAGGATAAATGGCACAAGAAGTTTTGCAGTGATTATAAGACAAGAAGTTCCCACCTTTCATTTTCTATAGCAAAACTGACAAGAACAATTTTAGTAGCTAAAAACCAAGCTATAATAAATGGCACTTTCTTCTTTGAGATGTCCTTTCTCATTTCAACATGAAATTTGAACTACTGAACTTCTGCTGCAGGATTCAGTGTGAGTGTTGTCAATCTCAAGGATTCATAATCACAAATCAAGCTCAAAAAAGGTGTTGAGTTAAAATACAAATGTATGCATGCACTCATACATACACTGACCATATTATAGGACCAATAAGTAGTGGGGACATAGGGATTTACTTGGCCTTCTGGTTTTAGAACTTTTAAAACCCACTTATTTCATAGGTTTAAGCTTTTCTCATCAACTTCGGAGGGTAGAAGTTTTCTTATAGAATAAAATCAATATTCTGATGTGATTTTAGCCATAAAACCCAACCTCAATATAGTAAAAATGCCAAAAGCTGTGATAAAGGCATGAAGGCTGGCAACTTCACATCTGAGCAAAGCCAAGGCCCCATGTCTTAATGTGGTGGAGTCTAATAATTACTGATAATAATTCAGGAAAGCTGTTTTACTAGAAAAATAGGAGATAATAAAAATAAAGTGGATCGTCTAGCAAGATATATTTCGCTACTCAGATGATGTTTACAAACATATATACGTTTACATGTATACATATAAATATGTACATACTATCTATATATATGTAGATGAGCTTGATGAGACATATTCAATATATATGACATAGCATTAAGGTGTCTTATATTGAAGAAGAGTTTTGCTACTGAGAAGAGGTGGTGAGTATATATTTCTTGGATGTAACAGAATTTAATGAATGAATGTCATAAGCAAGTTCTTCTCTTGAGCAAGAAGAGGTAAAAGTCCCATTTTAATATTTTTCAAAGTCAGGGTCTAAAATAAAGAATTAAAAATTAGAAAAGAAGGTGACAGTAACAAAAGGATATTGGGCAGGGACGATGAAGGATATCTTATGTATGTGGCCCTTTGGAAGTACAGGAGACATTATTGCACAGTACAGCTCAGTTCTTGTTTTTGCAGAGGTTCTTGGATGCTATTAGAGTGAAAGGATAATCCTGCCTTGGAAAGAAACCAAATGTATTTGTTCTTCCTTAAATCAAAATTCTTCCACCAATATCCATGAGGCATTGGAAGTCCTTAGTCCTGCGATTCCTATCACAGCTGGGAACAGGGAAACACCTATACCATTTTTGTTTGCATTCCCTTTCCTGTACCTTTCAGGAAATAAAGTTCAGGTTTTGTCTGCAAGAGAATCTCAGGAAACAGTTCTGTGGATGACTTTCTTCAATGGTAATCTACGGTTCTCTGTCCCTGCTACCCAGAGCAAATACAGGAGAAAATCCTATCTCCAATTATCCTCTCTTCCTACTAGATTACTTTTTTGTACTACAGTAACTGGGCTTTGACCTCTTATCCATTTAAAATGCAGCTGCTAAGTTCTTCTCTTTTGCTTGTTGCTCTGATGCTCTGAGCATACAACTCCTTTTTCTTTTTTTTTTTTTTCCTTCCTTCCCATTTCACTTGCTGCTCTACCTTTTCCTACTCCTCACTGCACGATCTGTCTTACCTTGAAGGTCGTTCACAGCACTCTCTCCCTCCCTTCTTGTCTAGTCAAGTCTCTTATCTCGGAACATTAATTTAGCTTGCCTACAGTGAGTGAAAGTAATAAAAAATAATTGGTTATTTGCAATACTCCTAATCAAGGTTGTATTCATGTGTCTTTCTCTTTAGAGCTATAAGGTAATAAAAAAAGTTGCTTTCTGTGAAATGTATTGGAATCCATTGAATCCATCACTAGATAAATATTATATGCAAAGGTATTTGCTTTTCTTGCACTAAAAGTGTAGAAATGCTAAACTTTAACTACTCCAGGAATATTAGGATGTCCACCTAATAAAGACGAGTTCCAATTTAGTTCTTGCTTCTCTCACAGAAGAGTTGTCTAAGATCAGCATTTGTGGTTAAAATGGACATTTAACAATATGAATAATAATACTTTCATTTAGATTGATGAAGTCATGACTCCTACGAAACATCTACATTTTAATTCCCTGCATTTGTAACCGTTTAAGTTGCGATCAGGACATAGCAGTAAGAATAATATTGTGTTTGGATGCTGTCTTTCTAGACGAAGACTTCACTGTCCTTCCAGAGCGACATGGTCAAAATTATGGCCAACTTTTACACTGGAGTTCCTGGTCTTCTGCTGAATTATTCCAGCTGGAGAAGAAACTGGGGAATGAGTTATTTGTCTTCATAGCCGAGTTTCTGTTATTTGGGATAGACGGTCTCTTTTTCTGTTTCTTTTTAACAGGCCACGAATACATGTCTTTAACATAAGAAGAATCAAAAAATCCCAAAGACATTTATCCAGGCCACAGCACCAACTCCCTCAGTCAGCAACCTGGCTTACATTTTCTGCTGTTTCTGAAGGCCAGACTAGTTAACATTAGAGTCTAGGTGCTGGTAGGCTTTCATCTCAGTCTCTTTATCTTTTTCACTGTTTCTCAGTTTTCATCACTTCTCACACTTTCCTTCACACAAAATAATACTCTGAAATGCTCTCCTTAACATCAGTCCTTCATTTTTCCCAGAAGCCTTGCATTCACCTTTGAGTGGAAAGATGTACCTTACTTCTCTCTTATCCTAAATAAATACACCAGTTTCAATGAGGTTTAAGCCAGTCTATAACAGAAAGTAATGCCGATGCTACACTATTCTTACATGCCTACAATATTTTGCAGTCCTAAAAATTTAAGTGTAAAAAAATGGACATTTTCTATTGATCATAAACTGCAGACTCATATAACTTTATCCCTTCCTTGCCCTGCCCTGCCCTGCCCTTCATTAACTTGGAAATTTCTCTTCAGTGCGTAGCAGTTATACAGAAGGGATTATTTTGCCATTGTAGTTGTATCTGAGTAATCTTTGAGCAAAAAAAGACATCACTTTTTAAGCAATTGGGAACTATTTTACTCTCCTATAAATCAAAATAGGTGACCAGATTTTAGTCTATGTCACTTCAAAAACCCAATCATTCTAGGACTGAGACCAAGTATGGAGAATTCATCTGGAAATAGTGTTGTTTTTCAGAAAGGTAAAAGAAAATGAAAAGCAGAAAGAAGCCTTGAAATAACCTTATCTACAGAACAAGGCAAATTAACGTCTTCCTGAGACCTCTTTGAGCTATAGCTCTGTTTAGGAAGGATGAAGCATACCGTAACATGTTACCTTTGGCCTTGAATTGTTCTCTGTGCGTTGTTGCTGACTTCTCGGAAGCTTCAGGTACGTTCTTGTTTAATGTCAGTATCAAGCCTCCCATTCACTTCATTAGGAGCAGCTGTTCATCCTGGGTCTTTGATGAGGTGATTCCATAAGTTTTGTTGTGCTGAGCAGGAGGCAGACTCTGCAAATCTTTCTTACTGGCACAAATAATTTTCTTGCTGAGTCCATTAGTATGTGCTATTGAACAAGTGATAAGGTAATACCATTTGGTCCCACAGTTGAAGCAAAACCATACCCAAGATGACAACCAGTCGAGAAAATTCAATAGCACTGTGTGAAAATTTAGATTCTGAAATTATGCTAAACGAATAGACTTCACCGTAAGGTAGTTGGTTTTACAGACAAGTTTTGCACTGTGACCTAACCATGGTAAGATAATGAATCGTCCTTATCCACTTAAGGATTAACTAATTCTGGTCTGACATCTTGAGAAACACTGCCACCCTGAAAGCTACCAAGCCCATTTTGTCCCTCGCATCAGGTACTGCAAGAAAGGAGGGACACACAGAGCTACGCCTAAGTAAACAGAGGCACAGCAGACGGATCTTGAGCTGTCTTTTCTGCTGTTGATCCATACATAACAGGAGAATTTCCTAATGCTGCGCTGAAATCCTATTTGCACAATGTAATATTTTCCTTTTGTTTTAGGTATAAAGGACATAAAACTCAAGGTAGTGAAAATAACATTTACAGGGTTGCTTTTTTTTTAAAACCCAGGGAAAAAGAATATCAGAGTTAAGGGTTCCTTTCTTTTTCTTTAAGCTATATTGTTAGTCATAAGAAAAATATGATGGCAACTTGTGATCTTTTGTAACTCTTGCTGTAACACCTACAGAGAACAATGTAAAGCAAGGATGCAGTGACATGTCTTAAATTAGATCTCACTCTAGCAAGCTTCAAGAGGATATTTTATAGTAGCACAATTTCAAAAAGCAATACATTCCGCGGACTTTTTTATAATAAATCGCAATTTCTGTGGTTGGCAATTCCCAGTATCCCCTCTGCTATTATTTTAGCAGCAGTACATCTTTGAATAAAATATTTCTTCCCTGAGAGTGCCTCAGATGCTTCTTGCAGTCTGATCACAACCCAGACTTGAAAGTGCAGGCCTCTGGATTACGCTAGGAAACACAACATCACGAGTGGTTGTTCTAGGCCACACTCTGCTGTCAACATACATTCTGTTGATTGGTATTAAAGTGGTCTTTATACAGCAAATACAGAACAGAAAAGTATAAAGTTTTTTCCAATACAGTTTTGATAGTGATGAACACTTTAAGATGCTGCCTTAATGCAAACAATATTCGCAAACCATTAGTGAGATGAGGAGGAAAAAAAATGCAGCCAAAATTCAAAACACATCATTCAGTTAGTTATGGACTTTCCAACTTCTGTTTAGCAAAGGGTAATGCAGTAGCACAAGCACCATATTTCCCAATGTCAGTCCTTTTGCTGAGTTATACATTAACTTGAGGTCCCAAATGAGAGAAGGCTAACTTCTTGTTACTTTTTATTGGTGGATGTAAATGACTTAGTTTCAGCAAGTTATTTGAGCACACAATTGGCCATTGAATTAAATGGGACTTACTCACCAGCTTAGAACTAAATGTGCCCTGCAGGCTGAACACTATAACACTGAGATATTAAAAATACATTAGGGTACAGCAGTACAAAAGTTGAGACCATCCACCATCTGAAGTACAGAAAGAATTGAGAAGCAAAAGAAGAAATCTAGCATATGATGTTTAATACCTTTAGGCATGATGGGATAATAAGTAAGTTATTGTTTTCTGAGCCGTTAAAGGAATGCATTGGTTTTAGAGATGTTCTTATTTCTAGTGAAATTTTAGATTTCACAGGAAATACAGACAGGCTCTTCCTATGGCTTGCAATGTGTTTGCTAGAAACAGCCATCTGCTTCTCCTGCTTTCTCCTAAGGGGAATAAATTCCTTACATCTGGCCTGTATAATAGAACTTAGTGCCAGATCCAAGACCCAATGAAGTTAAATGATGTCTTTCCCTTAGTCAGGAAAAAATCAGGATTGTATTGCTTTTATAGCTAATGCCTCCTGCTGCTTTTGCTGATTTTTTTTTTTTTTTTTTGAGACTTATCCTATTCCAGATAATGGACAGATGTTTCTTCCCATATATCCTTATTTCTAGATTTATGCACAGGAATTCTCTTACCTTGCTGGCATAGATGCTCAGTACTATCCAGTTTCCAAAGAGCTTTTAAAAACTTTTAACTGCCTTAGTCTTAGAGACAAAACTGCTTAGAAAATCCAAAAATTGACAACCAGGTGATAACCTAAAGCTTTCTATTTTTTCCAGTTTATTTACTTATATTCTATTCAGATAATTATTTCTAATTTCTTTCAACTTTAGATGTTTCTGTTACTTTTTTGTTTGTAGTATTAATCTCATTCTCTGCGTGTTTTATTTACTGCTCAGCTCTAGAACCATAGGAGCCTCGCACAGTCGTTTATTCAACAGTGAACTTACTTTTCTCTGCTGAGGACCTAGATTTTACAGAAAATTTCAGACCACATGTAGGACAGAAATATTCCCTAGGGAGAGAAGCCCCTAGGATTTTTCTCTCTCCTGTAATACCTTCCGTGGGCCAGAACGGGTATCCATTTTAGTATAGTGGCAGATCTGTGGCAGTGTTACATTTCTCCTTACGATTTTTATAGCAGTTGGTAAAAGATATAAAGATGTGTGTCTTTCTTAACACAGGACAAAAAAAAAAAGTCTTATGGATCTAAGAAGATTTTATACCCAACCAGTACTATTGAGTTTGTTCCAGAAGTAGGTGGGGAAATAAAATCAACCAAAAAGTTACTGAAGTATAGCATAGTGCAGTATAATGCTGTTGCCATGAAGAATACTCTGTGTGCTTCTGTCATGCACCTATTCGTATATATTCAACAATTAGTAAGTTTGGTGAAAACTTTGCTGATTACAGATATGTTTTCTAAAAAAGGATGGATGGTAGTAGAGTATGGAATGGCTTCTACATGGTAAATAAATGAAGATGCTGCCTGAAAAACAGAAAACTGAGGGGAGCTATGGCAAAAGTTTATAATCTCTTATATTATAAACTGGCTGGGGAAGGAGGAGAGTATGACTGCTTACTCGAGGCAAACTTTGGTCAAGTCATTCTTTGAAAAGAATGACCAAAGCATTTAAGGGTGAGTCTGCTGAATTCAATAAACAATTTCCAGATGATTTCATTAGATAAAGAGAACTTATTACATACTAAGTTATGTAAACTCGAATGACTGCTTACTAAGGCAAACAGAGAAAGTCCTTCTCACAATGTGTAGTTCAGCTATCGAGCTCATACCCATGGGATGTCAGGGACACTGAAGGCTTACATTGGTTAAAAAAGAAATTAGACTCATTCGTGGAAGAAAAATCTATTGGGGGTATTAAACATAAAGTCAGTAATCTCTAAAACAGGAAGTTCTTGAGCCAAAAATTTTCCAGAAACTGAACAAATAATACTGAAGCATCATGGTACATTTATGCTGTTCTTAAAGTATCTACTTGCTAAAGTATCTACTTGCTTAAGTATCTACTGTTGTTCACTGTTGGAGGAATAGTACTGGGCCAGATGGATCTTTAGTCAGACCTCTTTCAGTTGGTTTTAAGTTCTTAAATAAAGTGGTTGCTAAAAGTGTCAGCAGCTGCCTGGATTTGTGGCTTCCCTGATGCAGAATTGGTGCCTTTAATAGGACCCTGGGAAGGAGCCACCTCAGACTCAGCTTTAAGCCAGGTGATTTAATAAAGCAGGTAGAAGATGATAATTCAAAACATTATTGGGGATTTTAGAGGAGTTACAAATGATTAGTGAATTAGAAATGTCTAGTAAAGAAAATAATCCAAAGGACCTGAAATCAGAAAAATATTTTTCTATGATATCTAGCCTATAAAATCAAGATCAGACTTCATAATGTAATGCAATGCAATGTTTCCTAAACAGTAAGGATCCTGTATCTGGTTTTAGGATTGGAAATGAATGCTGCTAGTGTATTGTATTGTTAGTACTTGTCACTATTTGTCCTTTTTCTAGGACCTTCTGATAACTTAGTATGTAATAAGTTCTCTTTATCTAATGAAATCATCTGGAAATTGTTTATTGAATTCAGCAGACTCACCCTTAAATGCTTTGGTCATTCTTTTCAAAGAATAAGTGGTAATTTGTTGTCAGTCCAGATCTAATATCCATCTCTGAATGTCCCTTGGGATTATCATTCTGTTCCTTCAAGACAATCTTCGCTGGCAGAGAATGCAATTATTAGCATTTAAATGGTAGTTTGCTTTGATGTAAACAGTAATAAGCATCCTCCACAAGAACATTCATTACTGCCTTTCTTCCTCGATGCATAAATGTAACCATAAAAGCTTCATACCACCTTTACTTGTGCATTTGCTACCATTGTTTTTTTTCTTTTTAAATAATGATTTATCACATTTGTGATACGTATCCAAGGAATATACCTTTTTTGGTTTGAGTTTCAAAACTAATGTGTGGATATTGATATTGAATATGTACGTGTGTGTGTACGTGTGCATTGCTGCCTCCTGCATGGAGATTTCTGTTTCTGATTTTGGATAGTCTAACCAGTAATGTTAGAACTGATTTTGTGTCTATTTGTTTAGGAGACTGGTATCAACTCTGGTGCTCTGGTTTAGAGCAGTTACGTAATGCCATGGGATGTGAAAGCAGACATCAGGGTGGTATCTGATGTGAAAGTGTTTTTCAGTACACTGTGCTAGCAAATGCACAGGGTATGTTGTAAAATTACTCCTGTTCTCCATTCAACTGTACTTCAGGTACTTCATTAACTCCTCTTCATGCTTTCTTTAATGTGTTCTTGAATAAAACCAGTCCCTCCATCCTCTGCACCAAAGCACTGCCCTCTGCTTATTCAAATCTCATTTCAAGGTGCTTTGATTTTGAAGAGCTCTTAATAATCCTTAAGTAGAGAAAGTATGTGAAGAACGGGACATTCTGCATTTTGTGGAGAGTGCCAACTTGTGAAAGAATTCCTCAGTGTCATAGGCACATGATGTCTTGCAGTAATGCTTACACCTCGATCTGTGTCTGGACTGTCATTTCTACTTTTACCTTTGAGGATAAGTGGGATAACTTTTCCCCTGAAAGCACCAATGCAATAACTGTTTCCAAAAAAACAGGCCTTTAAACTCCCTCATGTTTAACCAGAAAGAGGAGCTTGCTGCAATAACCAGTACTGCAGGGTACAGCCAGCATCTAGTCCCTCCAGCTCTGTAACCTCCCTTAGTGATCTCTAGTGGCCATTTAGTGATCCAATTTTTTTTTTTCACCCCATGTGCGCTAAGTGATAGATTTCTACCTTCCATGCTATCACCCTGGAGAGTCCTTCTGAAAGTATGGCACAGTTGTTGTACCACTCACTGCAAACATTGCTTAGATGTTTCACATTTCATAGTGTGAAACTTGTCAGAGAGTCTTGGGTACAAGGCTCTGCAGGAGCTGGTAATCAAAGAAAGTTAGTGGGAAGGGTGCCCTAGTTCCTTGTTAACCTGATCAGGCCTCCCTTGAACATTCACTTGTCCTTCTGCACTACTGAGCTGGTCTTGCTTCGTATGTCTGAAACTCCTTACAGTTAAGGTGGGAGACCCATAACACAAGTTACTAACTTTGTAGAATAAATGCAGAAAAGCATTAGTAATGATCACTTTTTTGGTCCTTCTGTTGAGTATTACTACAAAACAGAACACATTGTATGGATATGCTTTCATGTCTTGCTTGGAAGCAAGTGTTTCAGAGACACTCACTAACACTGCATCTAACATTTTTATTCCAAGGACCTGTTTTTTGAAATAGGCAAAAAAAAGCCTAAACTCTCCTTCCTAGATTTTTTTTTTACTTAAAATATTTATCTTAGGTATTTCCCTCTATTCCAGAAAAACATCTGAGTCTTCCAACCTGGAAAGGTCTTATAAGAAAGCATTTTCATATAGAAAACATGTTGGTGACAGTATTTTATAGAATTGAGTCAATTAATGTGAGTGAACAGGCCACAGTTTTTGAAAAACTTTTTAAAGTTTAAATTACCAGAACTGCACTTGTAAGTAAATCAGGAGTACAAAGGGACAAGGGATATGAAAATGTGATGAAGGCACAGAGCTTGGATTAGATAAGAAAATGATATTTCTTATGCTAAAATTGTATTGCTTTCTGTTTTCAATAATGCATAATAGATATTTGGGGTCACAGAATCACAGAATATCCTGACTTGGAAGGGGACCAGTAGGATCATCAAGTCCAACTCCTGATTCCACACGGGGCCACCTAAAAGTTAAACCTTATATCTAAGAGTGTTGTCCAAACACTTCTTGAACACCAACAGGCTCGGGGCCTTGACCATTTATCTGAGGAGCTTGTTCCAGTGCTTGACCACCCTTCTCAGTGAAGAACTTTTTCCTAATATCCCATCTGAACTTCCCCTGATGCAGCTTTAAGCCATTCCTTCGCGTCTCATCGCTGGACACCAGAGAGAAGAGATGAGCACCTCCCTCTCTGCTCCCCCTCATGAGGAAGTTGTAGGCAGCAAGGAGGTCGCCCCTCAGTCTCCTCTCCTCCACACTGAACAAGCCTAGTATCCTTGAGATACTAGGGTTGGAATCATTTGTGCTGTAATTCTATTAGTTTCAAAAGCTTACAACAAGGATGTATTTGGCCCTTCATATTTAGTATTTTACTAACCAAAATACAACAAAAATCTTGGTATTTTTTTTTTTAATTAAATGGATAAATAATATTAATACCATGAAAGGAATTTGCATTTATATAGCAGTTCTCATTGACAAAGGATCTCAAAGCGATTTGCTGATAGTCACATAAATTTCTAATTAAGAATTCTTTTTCTGATTATTTCTGCTTAAATGTGTGTCTTTTTAATCACCAGAGCTTCAGGCTACAGTATATTAACTGTGTCATATTCCAATCTACAGCCTTACAAATTATGAACTCGATTTGTAACCTCCTACTGTGCTAGCTGAATCCTTACTCGAATGGGTAATCCCACTGAATTCAATGAAGCTACTCATGTAATTGTTCAGTAGTGTATTAAAATATTGTGTAGCTTAGACCTATGTACGTCTGAGGCAATTCTGTCTTTATAAATTCAGTAAACTATAATGTAATCCCACCAGAATAATATTAGCTCATTTTTCATCTGGAACCTAAAAAAAATTAAGTCCTGAAAAGGGGAAGATCCTTCTTGGAAACATGTGTCAGTCCCCATGTTCTGTTAGTTGTTATTGGGCAATGTTGGGGGTGGCAGAAGTGGTGCTTCTGACTTGCTGCACAGAAACATGAATTATTTTCCAGACTCTCTTGTCCCCAGATAAGCAGCCCCAAGTCTGCTGTAAACTATTATTACAAAGTATCATCACGTGTTACAACTTTTTATGTACATATTTCTAGTTTGCAGATGTAGATGGAGAAGGAGTTAGATACTTAATTTGCTTTTGTGAAAGTTTCTCTTTAAGATTTCTGCATGGATCTAAAGCATGAGGGAGGCAGTTCCCCCGGGAATATATGGATGAACAAGAGTCTTCCTTGCTCCCTATCAGCTAGAATAACTGCTTGTAAAAAAGACGTGCTAAAACCTAAATGGGGTGGAAAAATTGCCAGTAGCTCATTAAAATGGAAGCACGAAATGTTACTTTTGGCTTTCAATAACAGTGTTTTAGAACCAAAATTCAGATTTAACTGTGCACTTGAAACATTCTGCATGTTTTAATCTTAATAAAGTTCTTCAGTGTGTTCAGAAGAAAAATGAGTACCTCACCACAAAGGCACTGTGGCAGGAAAGAACCAGAAGTATTTACACAATCAATGGGTATTACTGTCACCTTTCAGAGCTTTTTATCACTTTTCTCCTGGATCTATCAGTTCTGCATTTTCAGATAACAATTTCACTTTTGCCTCATCCCACCCACTGGTGAGCTGTTATGGAGCCACTCATCCATAGGGCCACCTTTGCAAGCAGATTGCATTCTGACTTCAAACACCCTGATCTCCATGCATCTGCTCTAAGTGCCATCCCTCCCAGAGCCAATTTAATCCCATATTCACATGCCTCATGTTTGCTGAATTCAGCAAAACTGTTCTGGATTTGCCATCAAGGGCAACATGTCATACATTTGTTTTGCAAGAGAAATTGCATGGAGTAGGAATAGATTTTACAGTGATACTCTTCCGCGTGACCTGCAAGCCTAATCATTGTTAGGGATGTGCCTTGGTAATGAATACCAAAGGAACTGGCATTGCTGCATGTAGGATCTTGTTTTGAATCAAAATCAGCAAGAATATTTGTGTGAGGTGTCTTCCTATGCTAGACATGTGGAAATGAGAGGCTCTGAGTGACTTTGCGCTGGAGAGACTCTCTTCCAAACAAATAAAGGAGAGTGGGGGTAGAGGAAAAGCTGAAAGGGAATTAGTATATTAAGAACCTTTATGAACTGAAGCAGTGACTGCCAATACTCCCACTCCATTTGATTTTAGCTTAGCGTACAAATTGAAACATTAGGTCCTACCCTCTCCAAGTCCTGCTTAGAGATGGCAAACCCCTTCTTTTCTCCAGGTATATTCCTCTTTTCTTCAAGTACTACCTCTGCACCACTTCTCTCTCCTGAGGCAGGCTGCAGAAACTAGAAGCCCCTTTATGTCTTTAATATGCAGGTGAGGTGCTGTACAGAGGCATCAAATTACTAATGCCAAGCTAAGAACAAGATATGATTCATTCATTCTTAGCCTTTCTAGTCCTGCACAACTATCTGATCAAGGTGATATTCAAGGAGGATAGTTTTACAGTGTAACAATAATTTTTATGTAATTTTTTTCAAACATTTTGTATTTTAATGTTTATGCTAATTTTTGCAGGAGAAAGTACATGTACTTTGAAAAGAGAGGTGGTGAAGCAAATCATTCACCAAGTCTTCTTCATCTCTCACAAGCATCAGAATAACTGTCAAAGTTTCCAAGGTTGGAAACCAGTAGATTTCTGGCATCTTGTACATTAAGCTATATATAAGCACAGCAAATGGGACACACTGCAGAGACCCCTGAGCTAGTACCCAAAGAGCTGTCTCCAAAACTGGGTGCAGACCTCACCTGATAGGTGCGTGCCTCCATTTGATGCTGCACCTGACCTAACTGCCTCTTCTGCGAGACAGTGGTGCTAGGCTAAGATGGCTGTAACACTCCTGGCATTTATTTTAGCACAGTGCCACATTGCGCTTCATAGATGCATTGGCTCTTCTGGAGATAGCTGTGGGTATTTGTGTCTAATCCATCACATCATTGGATACACCCTAAAAGCACAAAAAGGTCTTTCTTCCACAGCAAACTTTATGTTTTGTCACAGAGTTTATGGAAGCCAAAATCAGACCACTGAAGCAGAGATACTTATGGAGGAGCAGTATTTAACTACCTTTTTGAAGTTTTAGGAATTTCTTACTGGAAAGCATGTTGCATGAGAGTGTGATTAAAAGGACATTGTCTTTCAAAGAAAAGGCAAGAGACTAATGACTCAAAACAAAATGATGGATTACACAGGCAAGAACAAGATGCATTTGCCTGTTGTTACAGAGGAATGGCACTGGGGAGCTGTGAGCACTGGAATAAAACTCAACAGATTTTTTTTAATTATTACAGGCTTGAATGAGTAAAAAGCATTAAGTAGACGTGCAAAAATTGTAATAGGAGTGTCAGGAGTATACTGGGATATCAAAGTTCCCTGGTTTGTTATTCCATTTTACTACGTGGACTAAATCTACAGTTCATTTTTTCACAGTTGTAAACATTAACTGAAATGCCAGTTTAGAGACCAGCTATATTGTTTTTATGATGTCCAGGAGAAGTTTATGATGGAGTTAACTCTCATGCTAGTGAGGTGGGAAGAGATGCTGGGTTAAGTATATCATCGCATGTGAGCTGTTCAGCTGCACAAAGTCTATACTGGTCAATCATAATAGTTTTGATAAGCTTTTATAAAACAAAAGAAAGGAAGAAAGAAGCCAATGTTTTGAATTGGCAAAAGGTCTTCTTAAATAGCAGCCTTTAAATGATCTGCTTTGATTGGTTCGTATCTGTAGAAGACCAGAGAAACGATTTGGGATTTTGGTACATACTTTTCTCATTTCTACTTCTGATTAGAGAAGTTCATACTAACTTGGTGAGAAGTGTATGGCAGGCAGGATTTTGATGTTTCCACAACAGAGAATCCCATAGGAACCATGAATCAATTGCAGAACTGAAGTGAACTTTGACTCCAGGAGATGCTGAATGGCACAAGCCTCGATGCAAAATGTTCAGAGGATTTTGAACTGGTAGTAGTAAACCGGATATAACTGTGGGTTATTCCTGACATGGAACATGTGTCTGATTTCATACAAATTATTATCATTAAGGCTGGTTACAGGCATTGAAGGATGGCACTGGAATAGTTATGGACCAGATCGAAGATATTCTACAGTATCTCAGTAGTGGTCAAAATGACTTTTTTAAAAGGATTAGTCTGCCTCTAAAAAAAACATAAATTCTATCTATGGTTTTAATTTTTATTTGTCTCTAGTTAAAGACCTTATTTCCTCCTTCTTTTTTTCCCTTCTTAAACTAGTTTCATCTTGTTATGCTTAATGGAATTAAAATCCTTTTTACTCCATACATTTTTCAAAAGATGCATGCATTTTCATATTAATAGTCTGTGCACTGCTAAATAATCCATGCCAGACATAATACAGTTAATATTTCCCTGTTTCTGACAGAATTAATGGTAAGAACCTTTTTGCCACAGGTGAGTATAATTTCCTATCTGGGGATATAATTAATGTCTGACAAGATATTAAGCAAATATTGAATATTGCATTGAGAATGAAGCCTTCTAAACAGTTCCTAAATTTACATAAATCATATTAATTTATTAATTTTCTGCTAACAATACAACATGCCCAGCTGTGTTCAGTGTAAAAGTTTCCAGTCTGGTAGCATCTTGGAAAGAGCATAGTGGGAACTCTCGAAAAACAGCAAACACATCCAAGACCCTCATCAGTCAACTGCAGCAAACTGGATCAGAGAGCAGGAGCTCTCCCTGCCCTCATGGTCATTCCTGCCAGGCATCTGGCTTTTCAGACTGAGCTGGCAGGGAGGAGGAGCGTGGGGGAATCTTGGAAATTATTTTAAAATCCCCAGGGATTTCAGAGTCTCTGCAACAGACTTGTAACGCTTTGTATGGTACCTCTTGTTTAACAGCAAGCCTAAGAGTAAGGTTTTCTTTGCAAATATTTAGCATTCCTTTTGTAGATGTACGTGTCAGGACCCTGAAAGGTGCTAAGCTCCCTTCCTTCCCAGGAAGAGGCATGCAAGCCATATCAGAGCAGGGAGAGCAACACAAGTAGAGCCTCTGAATATTTTACTAGGATGTGGCTTTGCAGCTCTCATTGGTGTTATGGTGTAGCCACAGGACTATGTCCCTACAGCCCATTTTAGAATTCAGGAGCAGCTAGGGAGATGATCAAAAGATAAACTGAGCAGAGAAAGTGCACTTAGGTGTCTTTTTATCCATATGTGCTGTAGCGTATAGGGCAAACGAAGAGTGAAACAGGGACTGGAAGTCCTTTTATCGCAGTGGGCCAAAAGGATCTCAGAGCTTCAGGCCCTCTTACCTTTAATATTTTTCCTCATACGGCTTGCATCCCTAAAACAGACTTTAGAGCTATCTGAAAATGCCATGTGACAAGGAGTGGATTTACTGTTATCATTGATAGCTGAAGCCTACTGGCCATCAAGAACCCACAGGAGACACTGCCAAGTAGCACCGCACTGCCAGACTAGCCCTCTTCTCATTCCTTTGAATAGAGGCTACCTTTGAAAAAGGAGAGGCATCAGCCAAATCTATGCTGCTTCAGTGACTCCGAGCTTCCCAGAGCCCACAGGCACTATGAGGAACATCGCACTAGTTAGATCAGAGCTTCTTCGAGCTGTAAGCCTTTAGCACACACCAGCCGACTCAGGACAGATAATACCTTCATTTAGAGCAATTCTTTCTGCCATAACATGGCACATGGCAGGAATGTCTTAGGGGTTTTTCATAGTAATGCACTCCCAACCTAGAATTTTTGAAGTAGTATCTACCCATCTCTGTCAATTACCCTTCTTCTAGGTGAGACTTTGGGGATCTTCTTTTTAATCTGAACTTTATCCCTTTTTTTTCAGGATCAGCTTTTAATTCTCTGGTTTCAGTTTCTAACTTATACCTCTCCTGCATGTCTCTAATCTTTCCTTTGGCTACCTGGAGACTCCCCTCTTATTTTGAGACCCAATTCAATCACATTATTTGCCTGTCATCTGACAGTGATATTTTCCTGTGCTTCAGGATTTGTGCTAAATGAGTTGTGGGTGGACTGGACCCGTTTTCCTGGGGGGTGGTTGCATCTGATTGAGCTTAAAAGGTAGTCTAAAGGACTCTGTCCATTCTTATGCTCCTAACAGTATACACAACATGCTCCTTCTGAAGTCTGGATTGCCTTGGTTTTTTTTTCATGGATTAGTATATTTCATAGAATCATAGAATCATTAAGGTTGGAAAAGACCTCTAAGATACTTGCATGCTTTAAAATTGGTTGACAGGCTGGAGGATTAGGTTCGGGGGGGGGGGTTGTTGCCGTTACTGATGACACTCGTAGAACCAAAACAGTTCTGAGCTTTTAGAAGACATTTTCTCTGGTTCTTTTTTGCTTCCTTGAAGTTCTGGGAGAACAAGAAACCAACTAACCAAACAAAACTACCTCCTTTTAATCAAAAGCACTGTGACCTGGAACTGCTTCTGAGACAGAGGAAGGAGGCAAAGCTAACCAACTTGGTATATGATCATTGTTTTTTAGTGATCTGTCTCTGTATGACAAGGTGGAAGAGTAGAGTCAATTCTGCACAAGAGATACTGGCATCAAATGTGGCTCTTCAATTCCTCTCCTTAAAACACTTCATTGATCCCAAAATTGGCAGGCAGCTGAAAAGCTTATGTTTGCGCAAGTGTGTGTTGCCATTACTTTTCATTGTATTGGACTTCTCCCTGGAGCTGTTTTTTTGCGTGTTTTCTTTCATTATACACTGAAGCACACAGTAATTTGGAGCGCTTTGACTGAATGTGAATAAAGAGATACCAGGCAATAAAAATACCAGTTGTTTTGATGACTGAAAAAAAACAAAACAAAACAAACACTGTCAGATGGCTACAAGTCTATGGCAGTTCCTCAAGTGAGTTCTCAGGCTTGTCTCATATAAAAAGGGATTCACGCTTATTTGAAGCTAATAAACCAGCCTGATGTCAATTTTGGACTCTGAACCATTGTGTAGAGGTTAAATTTGGATGGGAAGACTCTGAGGATGAAGAAAATCCAATACTAAGGTAATTAATGTCTATGTTCTGGTGTCATCTTGGCAGCACAAGGTTTCTAGAGCATCAGCCATGGAAGTTCTCTGCAAAAGATCAATGAATTTTTTTTTGTGTCATCTTACTTCAGGGACTAGTGTCTATCATCTGAACGGTTGGAAAGGCTAAACAATACTTTCTTCTCACACAGTATATGCTTAGTTGGAAGTGGATGGTGACTGCCATTGTCTACAGGGACTGTGGTGACACTTCATCCTCCTGTTAAACAGATACATTCATTTGTTCACTAACAGTGAAAGGTTAGATGGATGGCTGGAAACATTTATAAAAAAAGGATGGACCCATCAAAAGCAGTGAGTTGGCCTGAGCTCAGGTCATCTGAAGAGTAAGAAGAGAAGAAAAGGGCTTGCCATGACTGCATTTCAACATAATATAAAAACTCAACAACTTTAAAATTATTCTGAAAGGGATATGTCAGCCAGAGCTAGTATGAAAATCTCAAAAATGTTGGAGGCAAAAGTTTTCTCTCTAGTATCTCACTGAAATTTATTTGGTAATGTTTGATGAAACATTGAAGCATAGATGCAGCAAAAACATTTCTATTTTTAAAACTTTTCAGGGACTTCTTTATTAGCCTCATAACTGCATGGTCTTCACTTCCCCTTCTCTTCTTTCCTCCTCTTGCCTCATAACATTGATGTATCTTCCCTTTTAAGTCATTCTCTCTCTGGTAGAAAGTTTGGAGATGAAAAATATACCTGCTAGAAAGTTTTCTGTGGGAAAAGATGAAATTCAGGATTTTGAGTTAGAAGAATGGAAAGAAGTAGTTCCACAGAATCCCATGGCTCCAGATGGCAGAGCAATGAAGTACAGGGAAAACCAAGGTGTGCTGCGGTCTGCCTCGATCCCAGCTGGACTGCAAGGGGACTCTGGAAAGGAGAGTGGGGAGGGGAAGGATGTGAGGAACTTTGAACTACAGCTCCCATGAGGCCCCGTGGGAGCCTGCACTGTCATGAAAAGCATTGGGAACCCAGCCCTAAATGTAACTTTCCAGTATTTTTCTTCCAGTTGACACAGTTCATAATATTTTATTCTCTCAAAGGCATTGTTATTTGCACTTTCTATCTAATTCAGGATGAGAACTCATGATGAAATAGACTTTCTGAAGGCAAAAGCTCTGTTTTTCTGCAGTCTCCAATTCTGATGCTCTTAAATGACACAGTCCCACATTTATTTATTTTCTGAGGTCTCCTGTCTCATTTGGTGCAGAAGAGCAGCAGTGAATGAAATAAGATAGTCTTGTGAATGCCTGCCATTCATTGAAAAATGGAATTGAGAACCATTTGCAGAAATCAACATTATTTATGATCACCTGTAGAAACCCATATTATGGGTTTCTAATGAATTTGATCTATTTTTCTCTATGATCATTTCTTTACTAGTAGAACTGGCAGTTTTAAACAATTTTAAATTAAAACAGATCAAGAAATAGGTAGAATAAATAGAATGTCTTGCCTACAAATGCTGATTCTGCTCCTTTTACTAAAGCAAAAGACCTTCATAATTCATTCATGCCTGTGCAGTCATAATTTATGGAGCTTTTACACTCATGAGAGAAACATAATACTCACCCTTCATGGGTGAAACATTCTATATGGACTTGGGATTTATTCTCTATTGGTCTCTCTCTTGAAATGCTTATCTTAAAGGTCTGACAGAAAGTTTTGTTCAAGGATGAGATTTCTTTACAGAAATTAGAGCAGTTAATCTCCAGATCACTGGCAAAATTTGATCAGTTTCTCTCTCACTATTTTGGATTATCCTGCCTCTGCAGCTTTATTCCAATTTTCTTCATGCTCAGGTTGGATGTGACGTACCAAGACATTATGTACGAGAGTTAGCTGAGGATACTGCACATAACTATTTCTAAACACAGCTATTACTGAGTATAGTGTTTACAGGTAGACATGAATTGCAGCAGATCTCTTGGCAACCTGAGGAAGAGACGCTCATCAATAGTTTGGGCCGGCAAGTAGGTGTCAGCACCTTGAGCCAGATTCCACAGAACTGAATAGTCTGCATTGTGTGGCTGATTTAAAGAATTTCGGAAAGGATTTTGAATAGACTATTTAAGAACAATAATTATGCTAGAAACAAAGCCAAGTGAAGCAGTCAGAAGTCTCATCCAGGACTTATCAAAAGTACCAGTAAAAGACATTTATATGGAATGTAGTTCATTACCTTACGGCTGGATGCACATGTATGTATTGTTCAGACCCACAGGCATGGGAGCAGGGTACCAGTATCGGTGTGTGGTACTGGTTTCCAGTACGTGGCCCATATCCGCTGCTCTCACTGAGACCTCAGTCCTGCCATCACAGCCACGCACACTGTGAAATTATGTTGATGCATTAAGTTAGGTATGCATGTAAGTATTTTTAAAAATTTAGTCTAAGGGCCAAATACACATAATTGTGTAGGAACCTGAAGGTGCAAATACATATATGGCAGGATTTGCAAAAACACACAAAAGCTGGGAAGTGAAAGTCTCATTAGGTACACAAAAATCCTGAAAACTCTGGCCTGAACCAAATGTTCTTGTGCAAGATATGTTAGCCATTTTTTACATTTCAGAATACTAAGTAAGATCTCAGCTTTTCTGAAAATCTGGCTCTGTGTGAGAGTGCTGGGATTTTTGTGAAATCTGGACGTAAGGTCAGAATGTTGATTTTCTCCATGTATTACTGAAAGCAATAGATGCTCTTCAGAAATTAAACAATTCAGGCAACTTCTTTGTGCCTCAGTTTATCCTTATGTACCCTAATGTATTAATGGTATTTTTAGACAGGTATTTTGAGGCTGTCTTAATGTTCATATCACATTCAGAGAAGTTCAGATGAAATTTCATGTACAAATGTACGTGTACAAATTGTGGGACAAGTACATTACAGGTCTTACATAAAATGCTTGAGTCTGAAACAGCTATTAGGCATTGCCATAATTCTAATATTGTAGAGCTGAAACTTTTTATTGCTTTGGAGAAAGTTTTTTTTATCTGTTTTAGTTCTGTTTCTCACTTTACTGCTGGCAAAAATGTATTGTGTAACACCTCATTAGATAATTACTTGATTACAATTTAATTTCTTCTGCAAAATCTTCCAGAAGTAATGCACTTACAGTCTAAAATTTTATATGGATGGTATTATTAAGTTATTGTATTTTAAACAGATTGCATGGATATGATTATTTCATTAAACTACCCATTGTTCTTGTGTGTATGTGTGCTGGCAAGGAAATAATGAGATAATGGATACTAAGGCCACAATCTGAATTGCACACTACTCCTCAGCTATCTAACCTGTAATTTTAATGCAACATTTTCCCCTTCACTAACACACACACTGTGGTTATATTAAAATTATAGCTAAATTGCACAAAAGTCAGAAAATTCTGAAATGAGGCGTTAGGTAAAACTGGCAGTTCTTTCCATGTGTATAATTAAAATAATTTTTTACTGTTGGAGGAGTGCTGCAAAAAAGGGGGGAGAAGTGAGAAAGAGTGAGCTGAGCTCTTGATTTTTCTTGTGCATCATCAGCAAGAAGACTTACTAATGTCTTTGTAGTGACACCTGTGTGGTGTCACCATTGACTGGTAAGATGCTACAAATGTTGAAAAGTCATAATTCTGAAGAGTCTGGAGTTTCACAGGTGGGAATGGTGGACTCATTCGGTCTCTGAAATTGTTGGGTGAATCCTTGGTCCTTTTATAGGGGTTTGTAGCTGATTTCGATCCACTTTTTAGGGCAGACTAAATGCTGATGTATGAAGAAGAACCTCATGTTTTCATGCACAGCCTCATTTTGTACTGTAGAAAGGGGACCGTAGTTACGATTCAATTCATGGCTGCATAGCAGTGAGGAAGGGACATGCCTTGGGGAGGACATTCTGTCTGTCTCTTTCTCTCTCTAATCTGTAGACTTACGACGTGGCATAGATGAAATGCACGAAGACTGTTCTTAGTGTCCCCAGCACAACAGTTGATTCAGACTGGAGTAGGAGGAAGAAATTAAAAAGGGAAGAGTAGAAAGATAAGAAAAAAGGTGACAGGGTAGAATATGAAACCTGAAAGTGTAAAAACCATCCTCAGGGTCCTTTTTCTTTGTTCCCCCTTGCAGTTTGAAAATTTCTTTAAACTAGCTTAGAAAAGACCGTGTAAAAGTATGACACGAAGAAAGCATTAAAAATAAGGTATAGGGCAAACATTGACAACAACTAAGGTTGGCCGTCATCTAGGAAGCCACATGAGAAGGGACAAAAGGGGGATAAATAAGATGTACTTATATAGCAAGCATAGAACTGTTGGCTGAAGAAAAAACACATGAA
This sequence comes from Pygoscelis adeliae, assembly GCF_000699105.1. Taxonomy (NCBI): domain Eukaryota; kingdom Metazoa; phylum Chordata; class Aves; order Sphenisciformes; family Spheniscidae; genus Pygoscelis; species Pygoscelis adeliae. The sequence goes on from NW_008824474.1 coordinate 544,601, forward strand.
TGTTCCTGATCTCCTTCTTATCTAAGAAACATATTTCTTTAAGGGTCCAGCAGGGAGAACTGAAGTTAATACCAGATTTTTCGTTAATAGTTAAGTGCTTTTGTTAAGCAAAAGTATTTTGCCTCAAGGAAGCCAAGACTTAAGCAGAGGTGGAGACTGAGCAGCACTCCCTCAATCCAGATGACAGTCAAAGCAAATTAGTAAGGTGGAAGGAGGAGTAGGGTGGCAGGATGGTGATCCAGGACTGCCACTTCTGTTCTTTCTTTCTCTTATCTTTCTTTTATACCTGTTGTTATATCAGCATGCTCTAGATAAGTTGAGCATATTGTATTACAGTCTATCACTTGACAATAGTCAAATAGTCTTCTATTTCTTAAAAACAGAAACAAGAGCAGCCTATGAAAATAATTACATCTGAGTCTTCTTTCAACGACCCTTTGATTTTTTTTTCCTTTAAAATGTGCATCTATTGAACCCAGTTATTGCTGAAGGCAGGGAATGAAGAAAACATGATCTGGTGACAGCTAGTTACGCTTTGGTTCACATAAAGTACTCTTAATTCTTGCAACAGCAGTGAGAAGTATGCATTAAAGAAATGGACTGTATCATATGCAGGACTAGTAGCTAAGACTGTAGCTGAGATTGCTTGGTACTTCCTTTTATTATAATAATAGCTTTTATTTCCCTAATTGCCTATGACTTTGCTCAAATGTAATCCTGTGGATTGACACTTGTCATGTTAAGCATATACCTCAGCTGGAGTTACTGAGTTGAAATATGCGGCAACAACAGTTTAGCCACTCCCAAGAATAAGATTAGGGGAGGAAATTTATTCAGTGCTGTTTTAAAGTTTTATGGCCGCTCCTTTTCAAAATGAGCATATACATATAAAGGAATCCAACTGAGGCTGCCCTTGTAACCCTTATTTTGGCTTTTTCTGGCTGCTGAGCATTTGACTTTCAACCTTGACATTGTTGTCTAGTACTTCATGTTGGTAATACTATGTAATTTCACAGTGAGTTCCCGCAAAAGCGTAGATTTGATCTGAATGTATAGAACACAAATTGCAGAGAAATAAAACTGTCCAGTGCTTTTAAAGGGAACCTTGGTTTTATTTCTGCAGTTCTCCTTCTTGCTTTCTAATGAACATGAATCTATCTCTTAATACATCTATCTTTGCATTAAAATCTGTTTCTTTTTACTACAATGTAGTGCCTATGCAACTGTTCCTGCTGTTTCTTGTCCCAGTTTTGGCTGACATCTGTATATTAGATCTCTGGGGAAAGAGCAAAATAAATTGACTGCAGCTGCTTTTTAAAATATTAGGTTATCTCTGGAAAGTGTTCTTCTCTTATCACTCAAGCTTGTCTCTTCTATGAGCTTACTAATCATTTTGTTTCTTTTTAAGAATGGAGTGTTTCCTCTGTCATCTTCCCTTGACAATGCAAATGGTATGAAATCTAAACATGAACTTTTCTGTGTTTTGTGCCAAGAATGCTGGCAACCCTTTCCAGAGCAACCTCCTGGAAATCAGACAAAAGATCAGATTAAACTACCAAACCTTCACTGGCTATGGAAGATTTAGTCCAAGAATCTGTCTCTGCTCTGACTTCAGACTGAAACATGCTTTCTGTAACTACAGAATGGAAAGTGTATATCTTTTAGCAGTGCAGATAGGTCAGTGTCTAATGGCTACATCTCCTGACTACTGGTACTGCAATAAATTTTTAAAAATTCTGTGCCTACAGTATTGACAAACTATATATCTTAATATAATAATTTAAAAGTCATATTAATTAGATCTGTTCAAAGTTTGGCTGATCAGGCTCTTCCTAAGCTTGTTTTGAAAGATTAGAAAATATTTGTTATTTCATCTTCAGGTCAAAATGAGGCAGAACTGTGGCTGAACACTTAGGAGTGTATAAAAGTGGAATGCACACCCCTCAGATCTTCCAAGTTCTCTACCATTAACTTTGACACCCCAATCTAATGTACTTTTCCTGTATAAAAGGCTGAGGTATATTTTTTGAAAGAGCCATATTTCACAGTCTCCATGAGAAACCTTGGCAAAAATAGTTTTGCCTAATATTGCTTATAATCCCTTGCTTTTTTGCCAACTAATGTATTGAGGAACACAGAATACAGAGCAAAGTATCAGAAGGGTGTAAATCCTTGAAAAGATGAAATTCAAGAAAGCAGCTTTCAAGTGGCTTTTAAACTCAGGTCTCCAAAACTCATGAATAATGAGCAATGGTCTTTCAGCAGAGCATGTGTGTATGTTGAGAGTAGAAGAACCAGCAGAGTTTCTCTAAAGAGTTTTTGCAAAAAATCTCAGGAAGAAAGAGATCATCAAACCTCCTCCCAGAGTCTGTATGATCGGACTCTAAAGACAACACTAGGTCTACTAGAATCAATGAGAGCATTACCCTTGGGATTTCATCATTAACATTTATTCCCCTCTTGAGATTTTGTTTTCAGGAAGGGAGCAGTAGTGTTTTTTATTGAAGGAAAATGTAAAAACATGGAAATTTCCAGATATTCTGTCTACAGGAGCTATAGCAATAAGGCACTAAAGTAACTACTGAAGGAAACAAAAGTCTAGAGGCAAAATTACATAAAAGCAGAACTGAAAAAGAGGTAATAAAATGAAGGGGTTGTAGTTCTGGATTTGAGCATTTCTTTGTTACAGTCCTTCTTGCTAAACGCATCATTACCAACCTTACAGACTGAACTGTGTTAATCAAAAAGAGGTGGTGGTTAGCAGCAGCTCAGCAGTTGTGTGTAAATAGAGTTTTAGATACTAAATGACAATTAAAGGCTTTTAAAAAGTAAATTCCCAAGTGATGAACTCAGCCGCATGAGGGCTGGAAGGAAGCTGGATTCAGCCACAAACCACTAACTATAAACAAATGGCAGCATGTCTGCTTCCTAAAATACCTTATTAACACCCTGTGTTTAACTCTTCCCTCATGGAACAAACTCACAAAGAGCTACAACAAAATATTGAAACCTCTTTCAGCTTCTGGAACCAGCAAATCTGGAGAATGCCTTATTTTAAAGGGAAAATAGCTAGCAATCTAAAAACCAGATTATTCTCTTAAATTTCATTGCTACCCTATATCCTTAAACTTAAACTTCACCTGAGCAGTCTTGACAAGTTTTGGGTCATGATCTAGAAAAAATCCAGCCTAATGTGTGGCTGATGACAATGAGTGACAACTGAAAAGAGGGGGAACTAGCCCTGCCAGAATGGCTAAGCCCAAAGGAGGGTCCTGGATGTCCCAGAGTGACTGTAGAGTTGCTCTTATGGCATGAAGTTTGTGGCTTTTTAGCACTCCTCTCACTCATTTTTTCAGGCTGTGTGAGATAGAGTGGCCATGGCTGGTTGCCGGTGGGGACCCCTGGATTAGGGGGAGCCCGTGTGAGTGCAGGTGGCTGTGGGAGTGTCCCATAGTAATGCAGTCGGGTCTTTTTCTCCTGAAGCCAGAGGGAAGAGGTGAAGCCGTGGTTCTCCGATGAGGCAATGATGTTCCGTGCTTGTTTCAGGTCCTGGATTCATCCTACCTTCCCTCCATCTCATAACTGAAGCCCCTATACTGAAAACCTTATTACCTGGAGAGATTTGGATGGGCAATGGAGTCCGTCTTAGGAGGTACGCATCCCTGTCCATTGGCTGGAGGAACTCTAGGGTGAATGGGACCATGAATGAAATACTTCTGATAAGTGCCCAGGTAAGACAAATCCAGATCTGCGAGTTGAGGGCACCCTGACCAGGAAACAGGCTCTGCGTGCATTTCTCTTCACCTGCATAAAGGGGCAGAATTAAGTATTTAATGTGCAGCCTCATGTCTTAAACCATTTTGATGAATATTCCACCTTGGCTTTTTTTCTAAGGCCTTGATTACAGTCAAGAATGGCTGTGCTACCCACTGCAATTTCCCTTAGACCCAAAATCACAGAGCAATACATTAAAAAAAAAATGCTATGCACTGGTGCTTAAAATTGACTGTCATTTTTACTGACAGACACTAGCAGGTGTTAAGCAGGAAAAAAAAAAAATCATGTACCAGGATAGTAAGGGTGGTGAGGATAGAAAAGAAATGTGAACAATGCTCACACTTCCTCAACTTTGTTGTGCCAAAACCCAGTCGCCACACAAGCTCTCTCATTCACTCCCATTTGATTCCCCATTTCTATTTCTGATTAACTTCCGACTCTAACCCCTTTCTGGTAAGGCCCTGCTTTCTTCCCGCCCACTTTGTTTTAATCTTTCGTACCTGATCTTATCAGGAAATGTGCTCAATATAACATCAGCTGTTGTAGCTGTTTTTAAAGATTTAATAAACAGAGGTTGATGACAACGATAATAGAAGATGTACAACCTACAGAGGACACTCCATAATTCTGCATCTTTTCTGCTTATATTATAGCCTCACTGATTTTTCTTCCTCTGTAGAGTACCCCAGAGTCTCATAACATTCATCCTTTATAAAATTTATAGAAACATATTCACTTCCTATTTGGAAAGGGAGAGAAAGAAGCATTTTAGTATTTTTTTTAAATTGTTGGTGACATTAGAAAGAGCTACCCACATGGCCCTGGAAATAGAAGACCTCTATTGCGGCATTTAGTCATGAAGGGGGAGAAGGTACTTCAGTGTTCCTATACTGTCCTCTGCACACTTTGCCGAGGTGCTATTTTCTCAATTGTAGAGAAACCCTATTAAAAGGTGATGATTTGATATGAAGGAGAGCCTTGTCCTTTAGGATATGGATTAAGATCACCAATTTATTTCTATGTTGGGCATTCAACAAATCTCAGAATCACAGTGTAATGATTTAGTCCTATCTGAACTTCCCTGTGCCACCTGGTCACCCTCCCAGTCCCTGCAGAATACACCTCATTTAAATTTCATCCTTTTTCTTCTTACCACAGACTTTCATTAGCTTACTCTTTATCTGCCCTGAAGTGTGTAATGATAATAGTGTTGCTTATATAGTTCCTTTCATTTTCAAAGTGTTTTACAAACATTAACTAATTAATGGAGAAGGCAGAGCATCCAATAATGAATTTTTTGTCTATTGGTGAACTGATATAGACAGATAATATGATTTGTTCACTACCTGAGTAGTTCAGAGGTGGACTTTAATTTAAAGTGCTGGCCAATTTGACTGTCACTGATGATGACAGAGAGGGAAAAAAAAATCAGTTTATGTTTCTCCTACATGAGGAACCTTTTTTAAATTGAATTCATGCTTCAATCCTTCATTTAAAATTAGTTCCGTTGAATGGGATGCCAGAAGCACAATATACTGATTTTCACAGAAATGAAGAAATTAAGATCCACACAATTTCCAAATCATCAAAATCTATGGATTTGACATTTCAGCTGAAGAAATAATTTCATACAATTTTTAAAGCTACTTCTGTGCAATTTCATGCTCTACAAAAAATCCATTTGGATACAGAACTGTGATGCTTTGTGCAAACATCTCACTTATTGGTTAATAATAATGGTTTAGCTTGCATTTTTCCATCTGTGCTTTTATTGACCACCTACCATCATTTCCTACCATCTGAGGAGCAAGAGAAACTGCCAATTTATAACCAAAGTTAGAGACACATGATCAAAGTAAACTAAATTGGGGGGAAAAAATCTGTTGGTGCTGTGATACAGCAGCAGAAGAGTGGTGTCTAAACTTCCCTTTCAAAATATTTATTCTCTGATTTGTGATGTAGTAGGAGGAAGAACGAAAGAAGATTATCTAGCTGTGTTTCTTGTGGTGGACATATTTATACGTATTCAGGAAAAACTGAAGAACTTGGGAGACCAGCACGGGATGTGCAACTTTTTGTCTCCCAGAGTTTCGGCATGTTTGTGCTGGTTAACCAAGCTGAAACCGTGCAAAGGCTGGTTAGTGGTGAAGTCTTGTTCTCAGTCCGGAACTAATTCTATCGGGAATAGTTTTTCACCCTTTTCAAATGTGTGTCCAGAACAACCAAAGTTTGAATAGATCATGGAAAAGAGATGAATCATTCTGATAGTATCAAAATAGTGGGTGTCGTGGTTTAACCTCAGTCGGCAACTAAGCACCACGCAGCCGCGCGCTCACTCCCCCCCCCCCCCCCACCCCCCCCCCCCCCCCCCCTCCTGATGGGATGGGGGAGAGAATTGGAAAAGCACAAGTGAGAAAAACTCGTGGGTTGAGATAAAAACAGTTTAATAATTGAAATAAAATGATAATGATAATAATAATATGATAATAATAATAATACACAAAGAAAGTGATGCACAGTACAATTGCTCACCACCCGCCGACCG
>NW_008824474.1:552055-552309 GCF_000699105.1 Pygoscelis adeliae
TGATTCTTATTGTAATAACATTAGTATGACATATAATATTATTAGTATTATTAGTATATCTGTGCATTATTAGTATAACTATTATAACCATAATTAGTACTTAACATCACATAATTCAGATCATTGGCTATTCTCGCCCAAAATCAAATCCCCTTGAGGTACACATCGGACTTCTGCATCGGACTACATTATCCACCAAGTGCACCCAGGCCCTTGAACAAAAGCAATCCCACGAATGGGTTTGCCTTTGCCCG
>NW_008824474.1:552437-562184 GCF_000699105.1 Pygoscelis adeliae
TTTGCTAAATGCGTATCCCAATGTTTGAATGTCCCGCCACCCATTGCTCTCAGCGTAGTCTGTAACAGTCCATTGTATCGTTCAATTTTCCTGGAGGCTGGTGCATGATAGGGGATGTGATACACCCACTCAATGCCGTGCTCTTTGGCCCAGGTGTTTATGAGGTTGTTTCGGAAATGAGTCCCGTTGTCTGACTCAATTCATTCTGGGGTGCCATGTCGCCACAGGACTTGCTTTTCAAGGCCCAGGATAGTGTTCCGGGCAGTGGCATATGCACTTACTAAGTCTTTAAAAAAAAAAACAAATCCAAAACCACATTTGGTTTAAATTAATGTGTGGGTTCCCATTACTCATGACTGCTGGCAACTGCTGGCAGAGTGTCTGAATTGCAAAAACATGGGGGAAGTTAGCACAAATTATTATTTATTCAAATGCTATTACTAGAAGAATGCTTTTCAGAGAGTGGCACTAGGTATGGGCAACACGAGCTGCTGCTTGGGGCAGCAAATGAGTCGGAGCCACACCACCTACTTTACCTAATACAGAGCACTGGAAAGCCAAGATCAGGGTTTGTGGAATGGCAACTACTGTTCAAGAAGGGGTTTCTCCCAGAAGTAGCTATTGCTGGTCCTAGTCCACCCATCTCCCTCCTTAGCCATCCCAGCAAGTACGTCTTTTCAGGGACCTTCCTCCCCTCTTTCTCTCCCAGCTCTATCCCTTTTGTTCCCTTTCTGTGAACAGAGCAGCGTAGATCTGGTCTTCATCCGCAGGGCTGCAAAACCCCATCTTGCCAATAGGATCACAAAAGCTTGAGCCAGCTCTGGTTATTCATTAGTTGGACTCTGTCACTCTGCTTTTAAAAGGTCCTCCAGCCAAGGACCCAGAGCTGTACCATGTGATCTGGGTGACCAAACGCCCAACAGCGCACAGTCAAAGGCACACCGATCAATCAAAATTATTTAGAAAATATTTGTGAATAAAAAATATCTTTCAAGGTGAGGTTCTCATTAACAATTCATTAGCAATAAAAGGAACCTGATTTAATAATGAGTCATCTCTGCAGTAAGCAATAGAGTCACTTTGAGCTCTCTCCATAGGGGTAGCCTCTTTGGAATGGTATTGAGCTCTGTGAAGAGCAGTCCTTGTTCTGTCTCTATTGCATATGTGAGACAGCAGATTTCATTCTTCGTGGCAGTATATCCACCATATTATCAGGAGACTCTAGCTGCAGGCAAAAACCAGTTTCAGAAATAAAGTTTTTGCTATCCCAGAATTACTCTGGTAATGAAGAAAAGTTTGAAACAATTACAAGCTTGAGTCAAAGAGATTTTTTTAAAAATTTACCCAGAAAACTTCTCTAAATTCTGTTTAATCCAGACAGGGAAAGGTAGGGGGGAGAGGGAAGAGGCTTCTGTATTTAATTTAATTCTTGATTCATTTGCAAATTGCTTGGCAAACAAGTTTATGCATATTAATTACATTTCTAATGAAAAATATTTACAGATGCACCTGTTTTCACGGCAAAGTATAGATTGGGCTTGCAAAGCTAATATATATCATTTAGTAACTGTTGACTCCCATTTTGATAGAATACATACTGCTGGAGGAGCACATGCTGTCACGTAATTTTTTTGCTGATAACAGGCTGTACAAGACACAGAGTGGCTGGGGCTGGTTGGTGGTGGGGACCCCAAGATTAAAGCAGCCTGTGTGAGTGCAGGTGACAGCAGAAACATCCCATAGTAACACAACAGAGTCATTTTCTCTGAGAGTGAGGGACTAACCAAAAGAAAAATGTTGATACAAGTCCCCTAGTTTATGTATGCAAAGACTTGCCAGGTGTATTTGCTTGCTGTTTCACAGGGTTTTACCATGAGAACAGTCTTTTGAAATGTGTTGTCCGTGTTGATTCAGCTAGTACCTGACTTGTTCTTTTATTGGCAAAATGGCCCATGTGAAGCTATAGATGGGAGCTGACAGTTTGAACCATATTGGTCAAAACCTGAGCCTAGGCAAAATTTAGTTGACGAGAAGTACGTTGTGCAGCTAGAGTTTGTTCTTACAGGTATCTCTGAGAAATATATTTGATTTTTACTGGTATGGCATGATTTGAATTCTGCAAATCATGCTCGGTTTTGTTATTTAAAAGAAAATTTGAAGTAAAATGCTTAAATTAACATTCACTGTTTATTTCTGCTTCATTATTTAAAGTGTTTACTCAGTACTACAATTTAGTCTTCACTGAGCTTGTAATGAATCTTGTATAGAATTGCCAGAACTATAATATAACATTAGCAAATCTAATGCTAAATGGTGCTTGTTAATGGTTGAAATTATAGTTTAGATCCTGAGAGTATAAAAGCATCGTGAGATCCTTTGCACTTGGATATGGGTTTTGGAATTCATATTAATGTTGATGAAGTTTATGCTCAGAGATCTGGGAGAAAATATGCACCGTGAAAACTGAACGTCTCATAGCTGTGCTTCGCCACAATGCATAGTGCTGAAACGATCCCTGTCTGTTGCAAGCCTCACTCAAGGCACACTAATTATAGCAATTAGTGGCATTGTAAAGCACTACTTATTTTTAGTAGGTGTAGTTGCCAAGGATGCTTCTTTTCAAAATGCTTTGAACTGCATTCTCTGTCAGTAAGCACAGAGGCTGTCAGATTTTTTTTTTGTAATTGAGAAAAACAAATCAGTCATCAAAGTCAAAATTCTTAGGAATAATGGAGCCATAGTTCATGCTGAGATGGGACCTGCTCCCTCAGGAGTGACATTGATGGATTTTCAATGTGTCTGCTCATGAAGTAAGATACTGTTTTAACACCTGAATAAGGCTGTGACAAGCAATTGTGACAAGCAATGTACGAAGCTTACCCTGTCACCTAGGTTCAGCTCAGATCGTGCTTACAGGGATAGTCTGAGCTTTCTAAAGATCAGTCCCTGACAGTTAAGCATCCTGTTTTCCTTATGGCAGGCTTGTTTGCTTCCTTCAGAAATGCACTGCAAGAAACTCTTACCATTTTTCTGCAGCTTAATGGGTAAAATTGAATAAATACAAGAAGAACAAAGGAAATATCTAGGTATGAGAATGACTTTTGGTTGAACAAAAGGATTTCACCTCTGTAAAATCAAACAGAAGCATCATGATTTTCTGTAACATTTAAACGACTAAGTAACACACAGAGAAAAAAGTCAAACCAGCTAAGTGAAGAATATATGAAATTATTTACGGCAGATATCCCAAAACCCACAAGGCTTATGAGGAGAGAAAGAGTGAACAAATTGGAAAAGCACAAAAACCCCTTTCCTATCGAGTTACAAGACAGCTGATTTTGAAAGATAGAACAGAAGGTCAGGATGCAACAAAACATGATTTAGTAAAATAGTACGGATGTTAACTAAAGAAAGTAGCTATTAAAAAGAAATTAAAAATGAAAACAGTAGAATCCTAATGATACATACTTCTGGAGTGTGGATCTATCACAGTACTATCTCCTTCAGTAGACCTGGTAGGACTAGTGGGTGACAAGGTCAACAGCGTTTCGTTTCACCCAAATCCAGGGTCCAAAACACCCAAATGCAGCCTACCATTTCTTGACATTTGAAGTCTGTCATCTATAGCAAAGTACCTATAACATCAATGCACACTTTTACAGACACTGAAGACTAAGTCCTCAGCATGGAGTCAAATCACCAGAACCTTACTGACTCACAAGAAGCTAGCCCTGCCCCAACTAGCTGAAGACTCAGCTTTAAATAAGGGGGTTTAGTTAAGAACCGAATGATTAAATTACCATATATGACATAAAGAGATTAGCACCACACTGGTTTTATACCAGAGTAATTCATCTGACTTCAGACAAATGACTCCTAGTTTTTCATGGGAATATAAGTAGTCAAAAGAGGAACTGTTGTATGGTGGGGAGGAGACCAGGTTGTAGGGCACAGAGAGTGATACAGACTGGTTTAAACTGGAAAAGTTTAAGGGGGTGCAGAGCAGTCTTTGAGAAAGAAACCACAAAAGTTGCAGTGAATAGGCAACAAGAGTTTTCTGGGGAATAGGCATTTACAGGCTTTGACTTCCTCTCCTGTTTGTTTCTTTTTTAAAAGGTTAAACACAAAGAATGGGCAAGTCTGTCTAGAGAGAGTGGGTTGGGCTGTAGCATGGAGCAGATGAGAGATTTAGCCACTTGTGCTATCAGAAAAGCCAGCCTTCACTAGCTGCAGGTCTGCATGGAAGCAATGATTTGCTACATGATGCTCTGCAGAGGACAGCTGTCAGATGAGAAGGACTGACTGCTGCAAATGAAGTCATTAGATTTGTTCAATCCAGTCACCTCTGACACTATTCTCTGCAAGTTTTACCAAACGCTCATTGACACAGTGGCATATATATTCAGCTGTGCTGGAGAGAACCAGCAGTCAGTGGAGAATTCAGAGCATTTAGTTTCAGAGTGCACTGAATCTGAAGGTACTTTTTTTCATCACTTGTTGTTTGTTTTGGGGTTTGGGTTTTGGGGGGTTTTTTTTTTTTTTTTTTTTTTTGTGTGTGTGTGTGGTGGTTGTTGTTCCTCAGAGGAAAAAAAGTCTGTCTCAGCTAATGTGGGTGTTAATATGTGGAAAGAGTTAGTCTTGAAGCAACCATGTAGGTTGACAAACTAGTATCCCTTTTGTTGTTCTGCTCTACCTCTGATTTAATACCCACAACTCACTGGAAACCCAAACACAAATAATGAGGAGGCAAATGGCAAACGCACTTGTGTCAATATTTCCACTTTCTGATGATTTCTCAAACAGGACTTTCCGTGGCTGTGTTTGCAGTTCAAATAAAACTGTAGGAAATAATGCAAGTATACTAAGGCGCTAAAAACGATGGTCAACAAATAAGGGCTCAGCATGTGTGCATTTTAACGAGGTGTTAATTGAGAGTAGGGTGAAGGTAAATGGAGAGCTCAGAGAGGAGGCTTGTTGCATTTGTTGGAAACCAGAACCATCTAAATGCTGGGCTCTCTAACAGAGAATAAGGACAAGTTCAATTCTAGTTTTTCCTGCTTCAGGCTGTGTTACAGTTACATTGGTTGGAACATTTGTAATTTATTTACTAAGAACTATCACTCCAAGTTCAAAAAAACCAGATGGGTACTATTTAATTGCTGAAGCATGACCACTCACGTATTTACATATAGACAATGAAGGAAGCAAAATATTCATTCTGACTATGTCCTATTCTTTAATCCTTCAGTTAAACTGAAAATTTGCCTAGTGCTGTGTTCCCGAATCACATCACAAAACACTGAAGTCACTTTACAGCCTTTCCTTTCCCTCTTGAAAGAGCAACGCTATACTTCCATATTTCAAGTGTTTCAACCAAGGAGAAAGTCGTATGAAAGTGCTACTTTGTCTCCATATTCACTATTCAGGCTTGAAAGTGAACCCTTTTTTGGCTGCCTTCACAGAATAAAATATTTAAAGGCATGTCTTTGATTTCCTGCTTTAAATAGAAAACAAAAGCACTGTTTTTAGGAAGCTAAATCACTTTTTACTCTGATACTTCATTAAGCTCACTAGAGACTTGTGTCCATCTCAGTTTTCAAAGTGCTGCAAGAGGTTTTAGTTCTGTAATTCCTCTTTGACTGAATCCCTTATTCCCTGCTTGGAAACGTAGAAAAGCTGAAATATCAGTCCTGTGATAGCTGGAAATATTCTTGTGGGTTTTTTTCTTGCAAAACTAGTGTGCATGTAGCTAATGGGGGTAGTTTTGAAGTGCCCTTAATCTGCGTCTGTAACCTGAAGTGAAGCATTGATTTTTTTGCAGGGGGTAGTCATTTTTACCAAAGTGTAACTCTCTTCCACATCTGCTCATTTAGTGATAAAACTGGCCCATAGACAGTGCAGCTGTCAAAGGGCTGCATGAATGGGCACTTGCCTTATGGTTAGATGAAGGGGATCCCTGAGTGGCAGAAAGCCAGTGTCAGTATTTTACCTACATGATCTCCTGGGAGGTAATACCCTGAAGAAGAAAATGTAGCCGAAATAAGCATAGCAACCTTTGCACAATTATTGTCAGCCCATACTAACTGACTAGAGCAACTCAAAACTGTTCTGTTTATAGGAGACCCAAGCGGTCCTCATGCTTGGCCATTAATTAGGGAGAGTGCGAGTTGCCATGTGATGTTAGGATCAACTTTGTCCCTTTATTCTGTCCCAAACATGAGCAGGTCAAAACCCAACTATTTTCAGCCTGAACAAAAGTGCCACAATGCCACTGGATGGGCTGTGTTTCGTGCAAGCCCATCCCAGCTGGAAGGCATCCGGGACCCACAGCATTTACAGCCCAGGTGGCTACTCAGTACGGTTTGGCTGTCTGACACCACGTCTCTCACATGGAGCACCTGAGTGTCCCTCAGCACCATTCAGAATTGCTCAGCGGTCATCCTGCTCAGGGGCAATGGTCCCATGTAGCACCACGTAGGTTGGTGAACTAGCAGCTTGATAACACTAGGTCTGGGCTTTTTTGTTCAGTCTGGATGAAATAAATTGCATTACAGAGAAATGTAATACAGTTCAATAGACATTACTCTAAATGCCTGTGGAACTTAACACAATAGAGAAAAAAAAAATTCTTATTCATAATGATTTTTGACCTGCCTGTAGAATACTCTTGCAAAAATGTTATTCCCTGTTAAATTTCACCAGATAGTTTCAGGAAGATATTTAGAAGTTGCTATTTTCTAAAAAAAAACTTACAGCACTATTAATAACCACAAGGGTAAGAATCAACAGACAAAAGAATATGGGTAGATATGCCAGCAGGAAAAAAGTCAAGCAAAATGAAGAATGGTTCATATGTCTTTTTCTCTCCTACATTGCTCCTACAACTAACTTATCTAGACCTTACCCTGCAGTCCACCTCTGAACACAGGTACATCCAAACGCATCCTGGTGTTAAGAGTTGGCATGGAAGCAAACAGTTCATTTCTCTAAAGAGTCAACAGCTTATACTGTTTAAACAGCTTTCTTTTTATGTACTTTCTGTAATCTGAAGTTTCAATATAAAAAAGTTAGAGAACCTCAAGGTTCAACATAGTACAAGACAACTACAGGTATTCTGAACATTGGACTTGTGGCATCCATTTTCATTAAAATCCATTAAAATTTTCTAGGTCATTATACTCACCTACAACATGCTAAAACTTGGCATGCCAGGAGCTGCTCTGGGGAAGAAAGGGTTGACCAATAATAGATTTCACCCTTCAAAAATGGAAAAAAAAAATCCATGAAACATGGTAAAATAATAATTACATGGAAGTGGTGTGCAAATGATAATGTCTGATTGAATACCTCCTTTAGTGGAAATTCTACTACTATGGTAACAGACAAAAAGCCTAATATATTCTGACTAATCAGGATTGATGTTAATTAAAGAAGAGTTCAAGATAATGACTTCTCATTACTATGTGATAGCTAGAAATAGATTGTTCTACCTCTAGGTAAAATAAGCAATTAGATAACTTCTGGTTTTAAGGACTTCTTTTTTTAAGAAGTCTTATCTCATTCTCTGTTCTTTTTCTGTTGTCAAAATATTAATATATACATGTCTGATTTTTATTGATGCTTATCTAGATGCACTTTTTTGGTGGTTCCCAGGCTGCATTATTCTTCCACTTCAGTGGAATTATTTTTTCTGTTGCTATAAGGAAAGTACAGCTTATTGGTTAAAAAAATTAAAAATAGAGACGCTAAGAATAAAGCCTTGGATTATACACTGGAAAATACAGACAATGTAAAGTAAAGGCAGAGTTGAATACCTCAAAGAAGCAGTAGAGTTTTCTTAAGAAAAGGAAAAAAACCTTCAATTTTGCCTTCCTGGTCATTTGACTGCACTGATAGGAGAATATTGGAATGGTAAAACCGCTATTTGGAAGGTGTTTCTTGTTTCTGCAGATAGTAAAAAGCAAGAAGACAAAAGGCCTCTGAAAAATTCTTGGCTTTCCGATCCTTTCCTAAAACCACCATGAGCGGTGGTTTCAGCATCATCACTTGCATTTCTCATGTATGAGGGTATAAGGAAACCAACAGCCCCTGCAAATCCTAGGTGCTTATGACCAGGCACCATCAGACTTCCTCAGCAAGGAAAAGAAAAGAGGCTTCATTTCAATGACAGACTGGTTCCACCAGATTTCTTCTTTTTTCTGTTTTTCCTCTCTTGGACACTAGATTTTTTAAAAGTTCAAGAACTGTAAGTATTAAACAAGGTGGGCTGTGCCATCATGAGCTTGTAATCGTCTTTAATAATCAAAGGACTCATTGACTTAAATTCTGCCTTTCTATGTGCCATTCATCAGAATGATTACCTAGGACTGCTACCGATACAAGGGCAGACCTGGAGTCACTCTCTGTGCAATTAGGCTGTTGTACTTTTGAAAGAAACATTTAAAAATGGTGGTTTGGTGATACTAGAGGTTTAACAAATACTTTCTCTAAGTATGTACAGTATGTAGAGCTGTGCAGAACCAAATAAAACTGAAAACCCATTGGAATGGAGGTTTCACTGAAAACTGAGCTACAAAATCCTTTGGCAAATCTAGTTCAAGACTCAAACAGGCAGGATGAACTTTGAGAGAAACTGAGCTGAATTTTCAAAAAACACAGAGTTTCTTGGTGAAAGAATACTTGTGATTAAACTACGAGGGTTTCCAGGATGCTAACCATTACCACACAGAATACAATGGCTTTGTTTAAGACTTCCCTTGAAACCATTCACACCCAGAAATTTCAGGTGATACTTAAGGTGCACAGATACACGTGAAATAAAGCAAAAGGTTATCTGCTGCAGTGCAGAAGAAAAACAAAAACACTGAGCATAACCAGAAGGAGACGGCATACGTAAATTGCATAGGAAAATACTAATGAATTTACCTATTCCTAACTGCTTATATTCATGTAAAACTGTTCTTTATAGTGTGTCCTTCACTGTTTTATTTTGCCTTTCTGTAAGTTCACCTAGAAAACTCAAATAAACAGGTTTTCATGAAGCTCATGCAATCTATTACAAATGGTTGGAGAGAAATTGGTTTAGAAACCATTAATTTGTTTAAGAATGAAATTAAGTGAAGCACCAAAACACTAATGGAAATGTAGTTTGTATTAACTGTAGAATTGCAGCTGTATGTCTTCGAATATAGTATATAGATTACAAACAGAAGTGCTCACAGACAAAAGGGAAAATATGTTTATGTTATCTGCAAGGATAGAATAAGGAAACATTTGCATCAAAGAAGTTAATGAATTCACATTGTATCACTGGATTCATGGTGTTCCATGATATAACTGTTTGGAACTGAATAGGAAATATACTGTTCCCTAAAAGTAGCATTTGTTACCACCTAAAATAAATGGAAAACGTTCACTAACTACTATCAGAAGGCCAATGGCACACAGTTGAGACATTATTCACACATGATTTCTCCAGCCAGCTCATTATAACATTTTACAAAATTGGGCCAAGCTATATAGGTATCAACAGGACCCTTTCAAACTAACCTCTGTGTTGCTTTTTAATAAGGATATATGTGTAGCCATTTTAAATTGGATGATGTGATAGCTCTTTAAGTTTTGCAACTTTAACTCATTTAAAGAAAGTAGAAATGAGTGTGGGGGAGATATTTAGTGACATATAGGGATTCCCAAAGCACTTGAGAAGCTTGAAAATAATTTAATTATCCTTGTATCACACTGGTC
>NW_008824474.1:562194-574463 GCF_000699105.1 Pygoscelis adeliae
CTGCTGAGCTCCTGGGAACTGTACAGTTACCATCTGTGTTCATCCTAGAATATTTAGGGCCCCTGGCTAGGAAATCCTTGGTTTACTGTGAGATTTCTGTTTTATCACATAAATTATTGCTGTAGATTGAAGATCTAGTGGAAGACTTTTCAGCTTTCACCAGTACTTAGCACCAGGGAACATTTATCATCTTTGATGAGGAAGTGGGCAAGTATAAATGTTAGGTTACAGTCATTATCTGACTGGGAGAAAAATAATTAATGCCATACTCTGTACTGAGAGAGCTTTAGAACAAACAAAAAAATAGTTGGCTTTAATGAAGAAGCTGAAGCAAGAGAAGGATACTTTGCAAAAAGGTGAATTAAGGTGCTGTTGGAAATCTCATTAGTGAAAAACAGAGTCAGACAATAAAATGGAAATAACAGTCCACTTAACTTGCTTAAGTTACTTAGGTAAAAGAGAAAATTATCTTCAATGTATTTCTTTATGAAAGATCAGATCAAGCAACATATCCTGATTTCAACACAGTCTGTTTGGTTCATAATATGCTTTTCTGATTCCAGATCAGGCTTCTCAGCAGACAAGAGCAATAAGCACCCTGCTGTTTCTGTGTTACCACTTCTCACAAGACACAGAATGTCAATAAGGACACTCTGCCTCTAAGTGCTACAGTGAGGAAGGAGCTATGGCTGCTTTATGTGAAGTACACCGAGTTAGAAGTGGTTCATCCCAGTGGCTGGTGGCAATCCCAGCAACATGTTACCGGTAAGAAAATGAGGATAACCTGACTGAGCCGTGATTTCCAAGGAGTTACCTGCAGTCAGTTCTGCTGTATGGGATTGTTCCCTGGATAAATGTCCTGAGTGATGGCTTCACACCCAGACCTGTCATGTCATTCTGTCCAACCATGGTTTTTAGGTTATTTTTCCAAAGCTTAAGAGCTTAGCATTTCTTTTTTTCCTTTTGAGCAGCTTTCCCTTTCTTCTTCCTGTCATTTTCAGGTACAAGGAATGATTCATCACCCTTCTTCCTTGTGACATTCCACCACAGGTGAGCCAAGCAGAAATGGAACTGTCATTTTTTAAATAGAAGTGTTCTGATGGAGATTTATGGGGTTGGTCTTTTTCTTCAACATCCTTTTGCCTCAGTTGCAGTTTCCTAGAAGCAAGCATATTCTTCACAACACTTTCACAAACAAACCTTATAATTTCCCTTTTCACATTATCGATTCCAAGCATTTATTGGATACCTCTGTAGACGTTGAAAGCACTGAAGTCAATAGCAAGCTTAGGCAGTAGAGTAGACCACAGGCGAACAGCACTATAAAGGATTCTAATCAAACTCTGATGCTGGTCTTACAAACCAAGAAATAAAACACAGCTATAGCCCTCATGTCTATTTTATCTTTCCATATGGCAAGAAGACTTAGTTCATCTGAAAGCAGTTAATGAAAGCAGTATAAAACTAAATCTACTGTAGCTTGTGGTCAGCCAAATATGCAGTAATGTGCTTGTGAAAATCAACAATAACTACTTGGAATTGGCCAGGAAGCATACCACTTTGGAAGGACTTGAGAGTCATATGTAGAAAAGGAACAAGACCAAAATGTTGCATTACAGGGAAAATGTGATAGTGGAAGGAAAAGCAGTAGGGCTTCAGCTGTGATTTTTAGCTATGATTTTTTTTATGTAGCAATTAGAATGGGAGTCAGGAAATATCTCTGTAATCACTGACATGATCTCAGGCAAAACACTTACCATCTGGAGTTTCAGTGTTCCTACCTGTAAAATCTGAAAAACACCTGGTAATTCACAAGGGAGAGGTGTTATATATAACATCTAGATTATGCTGTTCAGAAGGGCTCCACCTATGGGCAATATGTGATTCTTCACTCAATGGCCCAGCTCCTTCTGAGAATAAAGATTAAACTAAAACCAGCAGCTTGGATTTTAGTCCCTCAGAATTGTAAGAGTCAGGAAGCTTTATATTTGAACATGCAACTGCATTTAGAGCTGGAGGTAACCTAAAGGAAAAAGAAATCCTTTGAATTAACAAGTAATAGAGATGTCATATGGCTGTGATTTTGGCCTGCTGTTTAAGTTATGCAGGATGCACAGAGTACTGTCTGCTCTCCTAGGAAATAGCTGTCAAATTGAGTAGAAGGTATTCTACAACAGTGTATGATGGAAAGATTTGCCAAACTTGCCTCTACTTTTTCCCTTTAGTTTTGACCATCTTCAACAACTTTCAGTTTTTAGAGGAACAGGGAAGACAGTTTTGAAATGTTGATACTTGCATTTCTCTGTCAAAACCTTGTAGCATTGAGCAGGAGTAGCATCACAGAGCTCTTCCCGTGTCCTCTCCTGTTGCACTTTCCGACTCTCAAGGCCCAGGGGCAGGGGCTGACCAGCTGCTGCTATCAAGTGTGCCCTATTAAGGGGGTCCACCGCTATGCTGCAAAGATGAGGGAAATCGAGATACAGGACCTGGCAGCTGTCTGCATCAGGGTCCTGCGTTATACCTTGTTCTAGTCCTATGCCAGCCACGCTGCACAGCTGATGGCTGCCTGTGGGTGCAAGACGATGTTAGTGTTTATCACAAACATCTCTTCCAAACCCTTGTCACGCAGGGGAGATGTATGAAATGTAGCAGGGAAGTGCTGCTGAGTCCCACTGACATGGTGCAGCAAGGCAAGTTAGCTGCCATTAGTTCACTAAGCCTGAAAGAAAAGAAAGTGACTCTGGCTGGTGCCAAACAGAGTCCGGTATGGAGAAATCTCCACAGGAAATTTCTCAAGGGTGGTGAGGAGAAAACTTAGGACGAGCTTATGGTTTTGCTGCTGTTGCTGAAGTTATCAAAAAAACCAATCTTAGTCTCTGGGTGTACTTTGGGAATTCAGCAGTCCATTTATCCAGCTGAATTAAACTGTTGAAGCTCTGCTGATTTCAGGAAAATCAATGAAGATGTGACAATTTGCCTTCACTGATGAGATGGCCTGGGATACCACTTTCAATGCCGAATGGGAGCTCAGTCTGCTGACAAAGAGCTGTCAGCATGTCGTAGTGTTTGTAAGATTCATTGCGTAATGTCACTTAAAGAGATGGTAAGGGGAAAAGGAGACACTGAAAAGTAGTGGCTGGGGGCAGAAGGGCAGAGCAGGCATTTCACTGCCATATCCGTTAAAAGAAAAGGGGGAAAAAACATCTGTGGCGGCTAAACTGGTATAATAAAGTCAGCAGATGAAAGCAAAAAGATCAGAAGAAAAGAAACACAAAACATAGAAAAATGAAACTGGAGAAGTTTAAACGTGCTTTTTATTTCCGGAAGTTTGCAATGGAATAGGAGGTAGAGGAGAACATTTTATTAAAAAAATATCAAGAGTTGAGACTATTTCCTCCTCGTGTGAGGAAATCTCTCGCAGAAGGAAGCCGGAGTTGTAGCACAGTGTATTCCTCTGCACTCCCAGCCGTGAAGGAGAGATCCCGCCACAAGTGAGACCAGGACATGGTTGGTGCTGGAAAATCTCCAAGGAGGTGCCATGATTTCCAGCAGTTCTATTTCTTTTGCCTTTAGGGTGACACCTTTTAAAAATAAGCTTCCAACTACTTTTCACGAACGACTTCATGGCACATTTCACAAATGTGTTGATTCTCATGTCCTGGCAAAATTCCAGTTTGGGTAATTGCATCTGCATTGGGTAATTACATCTGCATAAGCTCAGCTAGAGACATCAGCCAGAGCACAGGACAAATCCTGCACACAAGCTGCTGACCTCAACTTTAAAAAGACCCTGAAGTTTGTGTATTGTTAAATGATATTGTAATTTTTAACCCAAGGGTGGTAAAATCAGGGTGACTGTGTTACTGCCTGCTTACAGTGTGCTAATCAGTTGAAGTTTGCAGAGTACTTTTACATCCTTCAGGGTAAACAGAGTTGCATAATGTATGCTACTCCACAATGAAAAGAGTAGGGTGCATATATTAGGGACAGTAAAGAAAAGAGAAGTAGGAAAGGTAAAAGCTATAGAAGAGAGAGAGAGAGACTGACTGAAAGAAAAATGGCAAGGAAGAAAAATTCATTGCACACATTCAATGTCACATCCAAGCTACTACAAATAGTCTGTGATATTATTATTACAAGAAAATATAAAAAATTGACTGAAGGCTCACATAAAATTTAGTTTTCCTATTTTATTTTAAGGCTATTAATATACTACCATACATTGCACTGAAAATACAGAAGCAGAACTTTGCTTGCTATTATTCAAATACAAGCAATGCTTGATGGCTGTCATGAAGTTCCAGTATGTATCCTTATATAAGGTGACATTTGAATGCACAAGACCTCACTGAAGTTCAGTCCAGCTGACACTGAGATTTTCTCAAAATATTTGTAAATATACCGAGCTTGTGAACACATTTATTCATATTATTGTGGAGGAAATGCACTTATTTATGAAACACTGGGAGTTTGCTTATAAATAGCTGATTGTATATTCACAACCGGCAGCATCAGTAGAACAGATACATTTCAGCCAGTAGAACTGGTACTGCTCTGATCTCTGTCAATTTAATTCATGGATCACTGACCTGCCAATGTACAATTGTGTTAGCAAAGGGAGCTTAAGGAACGCAGAAGTAATGAATTTTGAAAGAAATTTGTTTAAAAAATAGCATGTATTGTATAGGACACTTTTTTGGGAGGACTGCTGAAGAACAGGACTGTGGAAAGAGGATAACTTGGTGAAACACGTTTTTGATGCGTGGTAATTTGTCAGTTATTGTAATGTCAGAGCCAGGCATCTCCTCTTATAATGAAATAAATCCAAATAACAAAAGCCTCTGAATGTAAATAGACTATTTGCACTTAATTCATTTAAGTCTAGCCTACCTGGCTGCATCTGGTTCCAGAAAGTCAAATCAGCCACCCAGAGTAGTCCCATGTTTTCTCTATGGTGGATTTAGCCACTAATCTATTGTTTAAAAGAAAGAAGGGGCAGAACAACTCATATTTCTCCCCTTTTATTGCTGTGCTATAAAATGTAAGTGATGGCTGTGGTTTTGTTTTCCATTACTACAATTAGTCATATTCAGAGCATCCCTAACCTCATCAGATGGGTAAAAATCTGCTTTGTGGATTCTGTTGTGCCACATTGGCCAGAAGCTTCTGAGTTAGTTAGCATTGCCAAGACTGAGGAACTCTTGGAGATGTGTGGAAGGACACCTTCCGATGCCCTAAAATGCTGTCAGGCAGGATTGTATGCACCTGGGAACATCAGGTACCTACATCCTTTTGAAGGTTTAGCATCCAGAATTTTTTTGATCCCAGCCTAATTAGTCAGCAGTCCATGCTATTGATCATAAATAGCAGAGATATAGAAAGAATCCTCATGCAATAAGTTGAGCAGTGCTTAATTAAGATCAAGCCTTTGATACAGTATGCATAGTCATAGACCCAAATGCATTCTGCTTAATCGTAAATAATTTAGGAGTGCAGTCTCTCTATTCAATAGAGAATGGTAAGTAGGCACTCTCAAAGATAATTCATGCCTTAATGGGGCTCAGTCACACTCTGGAGGTGCCTATGGCCTTGGACAATAGAGGGTTCCTCTGGTGATTATATACTTAAAGTACTTCAGTTAGGTGAGGCTTTTAAGCCACAGTTTTAAAGCCAGAAGGAACCAGTGGACCTCCAGCACAACGTAAGCCATAGAATTTCACCAAGCACCATTGCTTGTGTGCCAAGCCTTCCGCTTGAACTGGAGCATATCTCTTAAAAAGATCAGCTGGAGAAACTGCCTGTTTAAAACCAGGATGTTCATTTTTATTATTATAGTTCCAGCATATTTCCTAAAATTGTTGGAATGCCAGATGCCACTTCGGTGAACTCCAGATGGCGGAACTTTAATCAGTAGTGAGATGTGATTTACTAGAAATGCTCCTTTACAGCAAAAGCAGATCTCGGGCTGTTTTGGGGGTTTTTTTTGAAGTATTTTGGTTTGCTCTTCAGACCATGCATTTAAACTTTCTTCACTGTACAGATTTACAATAAGTATCATTATGGTAAAAAAGTACCACAGAACTAAATGTTGCTTCAAATGCAGGGTGGTGAGAAGTACAATTCTTTATTATAAGGATTACCCAAGAATCTAGAACGTCAGACTATCTCTTTTTTTTCAGGCTGAAAGCCTACTTTTGTTTAGTGTTCACAGTATGCCTTAAAATACTTCCCTCCACTTCTCAACCTCAGGGTATTGTTTCAGATGGTAACAGCATGCATAGTTTTAAATATTTGCATAAGGACCAGGTTCTCTGGTCTGCTTTGTTTTGTGCTGCCTGTAGCTTCCCAGCTGGAGTTCCTCCATTGATGAGAGAGCATAAAATCAAAGATAGCTCTCTTCATCTTTCCCCTTTCCAGCCCACTCACAGAGGCAAAGCAGTGGGCAGCAGCCAGAACATGATACACTGCTATCCCCATCCCTCCTGTGTTCTCTGTGATCACGTCTATCATCTTTATTCAAGGAGACTGAGCTGCTGGAAGGAACCCAAAAGATTTGACCCCATATTTCTGTTGTGGAAGCCTTTTATACTCTTTCTTTCAGCTAGAAGTGCAACCTGATAATAATATGTCCTATTTCCTCTATGGGCCTCAGGAATAACACGACACTGCAGTGTCATACAGAAAGATAGAGTGGAAGGGTGCAGAGAGCTGGTGTGATTCCCTGATTATGCCTCCATAGAGCCTATTTGTTTAACCATGATTGCTCTTTTTTTTTTTTTTTTTAACTTGTAACTCTGTGTGAACATGGTTTAGAAGGCACAAGACATTAGTGGTGAGAATTTTAACTATTATAACCTGTGAAAATAGCTAGAAATAATTTGGGGCTGGGGGAGTCATTTACACCAAAGAAATACAGCTCGAAATAGCATAAATATGCAAAGCCAAAGCCATCCTTACAGCATGTATAACTTTGAGTGCCCTGGAGTTACTCCCACCATGAGCTCCAGTGCTCATACTCTTGCTTTCATAGGCTGCATCTGCTGTGTAGTGCTGGTTTTAATGTGACTCGTTCAGCTTTCATGTCCATTAAGCAGTGGACATGTGGGCTGATGCAAAGTCCAGGTGCCCAAATACCTGTCCTGCTTTTCAGGTCGGTCCTGAGCTCCGTGCTGCCAATATCAACAATATTGCCAATATTGTTATCAACAATAACAGCTTTAATGCAGGATTAGACAAGGCCACAGAACAATTCACTATCAGAAGTAGCTGTAGTAACAGCAGCATATGTCTGACATAGATTTATGGAGGGACTAGGAGGGCATTACCTGGGAGGCCTGCTGTCCTGCTAGACTCATTCCCCTTCCAGGCACACGGAAGCTGTGTCCACACCTGACGGCATACCTCTAAAAACAGCAGTTAAGTTAGAAATATAGGTGAGGTCAGCTCTACTGATGGGTTAAAAAGCAATTGATCTCCCCATTTCTCCCTCTCTTCATTTCTCTTGGATAAATAATAAATCCTGCTACAGGGAGAAATTCAACGTATTGATTTGGTTTTACCCAATTTTTGTTTTCCCTCACCCTCAGTTATAGGGGTCAATGAGCAGAACATATGTTGAAAGAAGAAACAACAGCAGAGCACAGGACGGTCAGGTCAGATGATCACTATTTGGACTGAACTATCTGAGCCTCTGCCTCTCTACCAACAAAATCATATGACATCTTTCATCCTCAATATCTCATTGCTGAGCGCCTTGTAAAACTTGACCTGCCTCTCTAAGAATGACTTCATGCTGTGCTGAAACACAGCTCCTCTGAGACTGCAAAGTGCTGCCTGTTAAGGGGCATACTGTGACATGAATGAAGCTGAAATTAATACTGGGTTGTCCGATGTGTTCCAGGAGGCATTTAGGTCAAGATTTTGGGACTGAATCTCTGTTCAAGCCAAAAGGTTGATGGGATAATTAAGGGCAAGAGGTATTCATGAGATCAGTTTTACACCTCATCTGAAGTGTGCCATCAGTCCCATCCTTTCTCAGGGTATAATGAAGTCATTAGTTCAGTACTCACTAATAATTGCTGATCGCATAATTCTGCCAGGACCTGCAACTTTTTAAGTTTTTCTTGGGAGCTGCTGATTCTAACACTGGCCCTCCTCTAGTTACCCTTTGCACGTTGATAAAATCTCACCTTTCAGTAACAATACGGTAAAAGTGCACTTTCTTTGTGTTGTATATCTTCTGCTGCTACACCAGTAACCAACCATTTATCATATAATCAGATCCTTGCTGAACTATATGCCATCTGTGATCGAATGAATGATGAATAAATTCAGAATGCAATTTTAGCTAGCCTATTTTTTGTTCATATTTCGTTCTCAGTAGATTTGAGTCTTTTTGACCTTGTGAAAAATGGCTGCATTTGAACTAAAAATGTGTTTTATTTCTAGATAATGCACTATGCCAACTTCCATTTCTTTTGGAATTCAATAGAAGTTGTTTGGTATATCAGGATATTTTCTACATCCTTATTTACTTTTTCTTCCTTTCAGACTATACTCTTTGATATAGCTAAAACTCCAATCTTTACTCATATCTCCTGGCTCCAGCAATTCTTTTTTGATTTCCATTGTTTTCTGTGTGGCAGGAACTCTTGCTATCAAGCATTACATTTAGCTTTCCACTCATGTAGCTACGAGCTAAGAAATTACACCAATTTCTTGAGGCCTTCTGAGCTAAGTGAATTTGGCTCAATCTTTCTCAGCTATCAGCCCTTCCATTATTGTTAGGGAATGCTTCAGTGATATTTATTTGTCATTCTGGTGATGCGAGTTCTTTTGCTTTGATGCTGAGACTTTGAAACCTGGATGCCTGACAACATAGCACTTCCTCCAGAAAGAGTCTAATTAAAATGTGCTAATGTAGTGACCCTTGGTCACCTGCAACCCCTGAAGACATCTCCTACGGATATCTGGTTTTGTTGTACGTCAGCTTTCAGCAAAGCAAAAAAGGGTTGGATTTACTCACAACACTGTGCAAGGGGCAGTGTGGGGCTTTACGCAAGGCAACAACCATCCCTTCCAAAGCTGCTTGGGAACAGTGTGCTCTCCATGGCCCTTGGGAAAGATGCAGACTGCTCCTTCCCCATGATGTGGTCGCTGAGCTTTGTGCAGCTGCTTATCAGACATTTTCTGCAGCTTCTTTAATGATCTGATTTGCATGTTTACCTATATTGTGTGCACAGCCATAAACATTGGTTTTGCTAAGCAGTGTTTTGGCAGAAGTGAACAGCGTCAGATGGAGACTCGAAATGCTTGACAGAATTCCCTGGGGCAGAAACAGCAGATGTGGGGAGGCAGAAATTGCAGCAAGCCTCATAAGAAGACTGAGCAAGGACCTTTGGGAAGACAGAAGCAGTCTGAGCTAACCGGGGGAGCCTGAGACGAATACAGTTGCTTAGCAGAGGGGAACCCTCCTGCAAGTTTCATGCAGGTTGTCATTAGCTTCAGTAACTCCTGGCTTTTCTGTTGGGTCCTGTCATCCCATTCTGTTCCCTCATTAAGCCCTCAACTGCTAGCTCTTCTCATTTACTTCCCATCAACGTTTTCATTTCTGCTTTTCCTCAGCATAGGATCTCACCACATTTCCTCTTTCCATCTCTGGTTCTCCCCATTGCCACTGTTTCTCCCACTTTCTTCTTGCGTGGTTCCTGTCCTTTCCTCTCAACTCCTCACCACATTTTTTGCCCTGCTAATGTGTGGTAGTAACAATGTTCATGATACTGCTGCTGTTTCAACCCTTTTAGCACTGATGGAAGCCCACAGAGCCCTTTGGTGCCTGGTTTGAACTTCAGTCCAAATACACACACTTACTGGAAGGCCAGTCAGATATAGTGTATATATAGAGTAGCTAAGAGCTGCCAGAGGGAGAGCGGGAGGAGTGAGCATCTGCCTGAGTACCAAACAAAGCATATAACAATTGCAAAGTCTTCATTAGGCTTTGAACATAAGACTCCAGATAGCTGTAGCTTCAGTCACACTCTCAGTGAATATTCTTCATTGGTAAACGTGGACAGACAGCTCCATCACAGTTGTATCACACAGAAGATGTAGAGATGACAGAACCTGTCATGCTGAAACAATTCTTCTATGTCACAAAATAGCAGAACAGCTGCTACACCACTCCCCTCCCTCTTAAGCACAGAGGAGAGAAACATCTTTATATGACTCAAGGCACCAGGACACCCATGGGAATTTAAAGGACTATTTAGGGCAATCCGTAGACTGTTTGTACTTCATGAAGGTGAGCCTCAGGCACAGGGTTTTGCAAGCATTAAAGGTGACTCACTGACAGGCTGCCAGTACAAGCTGTGCTAAGGCAAAAGAGCTGAACCCAAGCCAAAAGATAGACTGTCTGATCAGTCAGTGTAGCGTATGTTGTTGGGAATGTCTCTTGAGACGTTCCCCCATAGACTTTGCATGAAGAGAGCAGGCTGTTCTCTGCAATTGCATGATATCTTGCACTACAACATGTCTAAGTTGTAACTCCTGAAATTTTCCCTCATAATACTTCTTATATAGCATGTTACTGCCTGTAAACAGCACCTTAGAAAAGATACGTTCAGCAGTGTGAGCTCTCCAGCTTTACTCAGATCTAACTACTTCACAGCAAAACATGTTCAACAGGCAAATGAGGAGAGTAACCTGGTGTCACACACGTTGCCCAGCTAGGTACGCTGAAAGGTGGTGCTGCCTTTGTCTGGCCTATGCCAGAAATGTTCTAGGTAGATCACTTGGTTATGCTTCTGCACCATCATAGAAAAGTTTAGAAGGGAGCAAAAGGCCGCCTAATCCATCCTGTGACCACAAAGGAAGATGTACTATATGTAACCAATCATACGGGTTGGGGGTTTTTCCCCGCTTCTAGTCTATAAGATGTTAGAAACTATAACATTGGTTTGATAGTTCATATTTTAAAGGATATGTTTGTTTTTTCTGATAGAGAGTGGTTGCTAGTTTAGGATGATGTATTATTAAATCATTTTACAAGGAGCTAAGATAAATATTTTAAACAAAAGGGGAAAGTATAAGGCAGCATCATGGTATAAAAAACCTTATCTAAAACTAAGGTAACTGCTTAACAGATTACAGTTGTATTTAAGTTTACTGCATCTGAGCGAATACTACACTGCAAACCGTATTCAGAAAACTTTGCTCTTTTTAATGTCAGTCTTTAATCATTTTGATGTCTTCAAATGCAGTCATTAATAGAAACTATTCATCCCATTGTTTGTTTTATCAAGGGGTAAGGCTGAAAAAACTAAACACACTTTTAAGAAATGGTAGCACTTGCAAAAATTTGTGTGTGCTTTACTGTACATTAAGAATAAAAGCAGTTGATAAAATTTATTTTGGCTTGAATCTTCAAGCCACCTGTAAGCTATCCCTATGACCTCTACGACTGGGGTCCAAGTTCAACCTTACTGATATACTCTGGTCTACCTTCATATGTCCAAGATTAAGAAAAGAAAATTTACTTTTAAGGTTCCTCCTGCCTGTCTCTTAGTAGTGGTGACAGGCCATCTCAGTACATTGTAGATTGCTGGATATTCGGATCTAGCAGAAGTACTCCTGGGGACAGCAGTTTGAATTAAACCTTAAAAGGAATGGAAGATCTCTTTGTTTCCAGAGGAGTTACTGCAGCGAGAAAGCAGGGCTATAGATCAAATGGTTAGATTGAACAATAAGTGAGATGATGTATTTTAAATTGTACAGTGGTATAATAGTGGGGAGGTGCCAAGTGCTCTTTGGAAAGTGGTTTCAGATGTTTCCTACCCAGAACAATACAGATTTTGGAGACTCCATTTAAAAGCAATCACAAGGCAAAAGGTCACCATGCAAGCTGACTAATTGGTCGCTGGCCAGATGGAAACCTGTACTTAGTTCATTTCAAGGACAAGTTGTTGCTGGCTAATGTATGGCAGATGGGGAGCCAGGGGAGTTTATTTTCATGAGTCATGCTGATGTGAGGGCTACATAACTCTTTGTACTGGGGGTCAAGCCAAATCTTGTTTTTCTCATCTGAAGGATAGTCTGTGCATGCCCCACGTTAAAAGAAGGAAGAAGACGTGTATGAATCAGAAGTAGAGATCTCACCTACAGATCCTATTTCCCTGCAACCTCAAACTGAAGTATCATATGCTTACTGTCAAAGTACTGTATAGGTCTAACCCTCTTCATTCTCTTGTGTCCTGTTCGGGGTGCTTTCTGGA
>NW_008824474.1:574538-587538 GCF_000699105.1 Pygoscelis adeliae
GTACCTAAATGAAAACGTCTTTTCAGAACAAATCTACAAGATGATCTCCCTCTCTTTGATTCTTCCCAAAGACCCACTTCTACTGGGAAATTTTCTGGAAGCAGCATGATAGCTTCCTGAGGAATAAACCCTAGATGATTGTCACTTGAATGAAGTGGTAATTAGTATAACTTGTAAATAATTTGAATAATACTAAAATAAAAAAGCTTATTGTGTCACCTGACACTTCTGTGAAGATCCACCATTTTTTTTGTGTGTGACCACAGGTCTCCCCTTGGCAGTGTTTGTGTTGGTGCTGAGCTCCGCACATGAGAATCTGACCATAGTTTGCAACACAGAGCAATATGAAACACAGTTAAAACCACTATAACCTCATCCTACACAGCACATAAACCCTCCACTGATCTGTCTTCTTTGGCAATATCAGCTGCATTGCTGGTCTCATGGGGAACTTTCTGTGTTGGGCTCTGCAAGAGGGTCAGAGGCCTCAACTTGTCCTGTATCAGAGCTGAGCAGGAAAAGGAAACTGATGGGCTGAACAGTAAAACAGCTTTACAGTACTTTAAAAGCCAGCTTTCATCATCCTTTGGCTCCATGTTGGTTTGATTGGGTTATCTTCAGCAAAGCATCTGTTTTAATTTACAGCTAATGCTCCAAAGGCTTGAATCCTGAGTCAGAAATTCTCCCCCACCCCCTCAGAATGAACAAAGGTAATGTTAATCTCAAACGCAGAAAGCGAATGAGCGAATGGAAAAAACACAGACATGCAACTACTTTTTGATTTAAAGATACATCATGCAAAATCCAAAAATGTTTCCTTGCTATCACCCTTAGGCCTTTGGTGTCTCACTGTTGTTTTACCAAGAGCAAGCATTAGCTGGAGATTTTGACCAGATTTGGGAGAAAGTTGACTGGGGTTTGATCCAAAATTTATCAGGAAATTCAATTTTGTAGAGGCCAAAACTCATTTGAATCTGTCAGAGAACAGTTTTGGCCAGGATCATAGGGGGAGAATAAAACAGTTGAAAGTTTTCTTTAAAAAAAAAAAAAACTGCTCTTGTTTTCTAATGGATCTATTTGATCAAAACAAAAAGAGAAAATATCAACAACAGTAAAACAGATTACAGTCCCAAAACAAACAATGCTGTAAGTCAAGCAAAATGTTTTATTCAACCCGAGAGTATATATGAAGGTTGTTGGTTGTTGTTGTTGAAGAAAATAGTCCATATTTCTGTTTTAGGTCAACCCAAATAAAAATTAATGTGAGATTCTTCAGGTTAACAGCAAAACCAGCAAACCATTATTCACATGGATATGTTTTTCTTGACTTTTATTATAGTAATATGTTTTATCTGTACAATATGCAAGCTGTTATTCTAATAACTGTTGTTATGCCTGAAAACATCTTGAACTTCCCAATTCTGAAATTTTCCTATGCAGAGAAAATTGGTATTTTCATAGCTTATGTTTGTTTCGTGATGTAACCTACCTTCTGCTGCTGACTGGCTTTGGATTTTCAGGGTAATTTCACTTGTGACTTTGAGTACATTGGGCCCAGGCAGAGGAATGAAAGGCAAACGTCTGAATCCATATCAGCCTCTATGACTGCATTACCGCCCCTTGGCATAGTGCCTTCAGCTGCACTTCAAAGTGCAAAGCCTTAATGAACCCAAAGGATAATTTTAAGAAATGGCCTCCCAGTACTCAGATAGGTCGCTGGCCCTCCAAGTGGTCTGTAGTCTTTGAAAGATGAGCACAGTGGAGCTGCCAGCGGAAGAAAAAGACAAAATATAAGGATTGTGGGTGACACTGAGGCAAGGTCAACACACAGAGGCCCTGAAAAGGGGCACTCTGAGCTAATTTGCAGCACGCGCATTGACCCAGAGTATGGCTGGATCGAAGACTTCGCTTCCTTAAAATCAGGTCAAATATTGGCGTTGAAAGACTCAGCATGAGGGAAGCGAGAGTGGAATAGAAGAGCTCGAGGAAACTTCTGCCAGCTAGATGTTGTTGCCCTGTCCTATCAAGCAGTAAAGTCATCTCAGTTGCTGGCATGCTCTCTTGTCTTCCAAAACGTCAAACCCATGAAAAGAAGAAACTGTTTTTCTTTCCTGCTGCTGGTGTTTCTGTTGAAATTGCAAAGGTTTTCGAAAGTGCTGATACAGAAGATTTGTAATTGGGTACAGCTGTTGGTAACTCCTTTCCCTAGTAATGAAGTCTAACAAAGGCAGTGCCTGCTGCTGCCCTGAGCCGCGTTGCCGCCACTTAGCAGGGCGACAGCTGAAATCTGTACAGCAACTTTTTTTATGACACACCGAACAAGCCAGAGCACTTTCAGACTGGGAACAAGGGAATAAAATATTGATCTAGGTATGGCGAAATAGCAAGACGAGCCAGGCTGTATCTCCCTTCAAACTGCCAATCTGCCATCTGCTATCCTTTCATTTTCCCTCGCACCACTGACACAAGGAGTGTCCAAACTTCAGCACATGTTTTGCAAACAGCAGTGCCCAACGGCCTGTTGCTGTAGGTCTGCCATCAGCGTCAGGCCCGTTCCAGCCTACTTAACCATTTAATTTGGTAAATGTCAATACGGCCTCTTTGTTTTTCTCAGCACCATATGCTATCCGATTAAGAGTCAATCGGGTTTCTCTCAGCTCCTTTTTCTTTCAGGAAGACCATTGGCAGCTGACAGCCCCCACTGGGAGTTTTAGGTAAAGAAGTGCTGTGTGCCATGGAAGTGCTGCTGTTATTGTAGGCATTGCGGTTCTGCTTCAGAAATACTGCCATGAAGTGGGGCACGGTTGCACAACTCACACTACAAACACTGGACAGAAACCCGTGCCTGCCCTGAAGGGAGGGCAAGGGAAACATTTCACAGGTAAAGGTAGAAAGTACGAGGATGGGTATGAACCTGTGGAGCTTTGCTAATAAATCAGTTAATAGGAAGGACACTAAGCTTGCTCACAGAAAAGTGCTTAAGAGTTTTATTCATTTCCCTTAACACTTGAATCAAAGGAGTGACACAAAAGAATTTTTATCGGGCTGTGGCAGGTGCAGCCGCCCTGACAAAGACCGGGGGCATTAAGACCACTGCATCCTCACTTTTCACACCCTTACTTTCGCGCCTTTAAGGTGGGGAGTGCTGACGGTCACGCACACACCTTGGGGCAGTGATCATGGTCAGGTATACACCTTGGGGGAGGGGTAAGAAAGTTAAGGCCCTCAGCCAACCAGAATTGACGACGGGTCAGATTCAACTAGGGTATAAACAGAGCCCCGACGGAGGGCAAGTTGAGTAGGTCCTCCTCGGAGCAGTGGGTCTGCAGTCGGGGACTCTCCCCTTGGGTCAGGACGCCACCCAAAGAAACTCCTCGAGGTTGAGAGCCCTCATCTTACAGGTGAGCGATTGTGCACGTTTTGGATCCTCATTTCTAAAGCCGGCTGTGCAGTATTAATCCCTCGTACACCATCCTGAACCTGTGGTTTACTGATGTTGTCGGAGTGTTGAGGTCTCATTTCTAGTAAGATTTCTGCTGAAGAATTTTGGTTAAAATAAAGTTTATTTTTGATTCCATCATCTCCCTAATTTGATTTCGTGAGCCTCCACGACATGGGCAAAATTCAAAGGTTGAGAAAGATGAGAGGTGAAAAGGGGGAACGGAAGAAAAAGAGAAAGAAACTATAATAGATCCTACCATCGTGCTCTTAGAGACATTACTCACATATATTCAAGATAGAAATCTAATCTCTGTTTTACAAATTCTACACTGTTTTGCTCCTCTCCCTCATATGAATGCTCTGTGCACACACGTCTTGTTCTTGAAGGCCATTAATTTATCTTCTCTTCTTCATGGTCCTGTAGACCATCTAGTTTGATTTTTTAAATAGGAACAGGCAGGAGTACATACAAGGCAGAGGGAAAGGCAGGGTTTATTTGCAGAATGGGCAGAGTGATTTAGTCGAAAGAGCATCAGCCTCAGACAGGAAAAAGGCAGCCTTAAGTCCTGTTTCTGGCACAGCCACTGACTCCTGCATAACCTTAACCAAACCACACCTTTCAGGTTGATCTCTCTAACTCCTATAACCCCGTCACAGGAGCCCCAGGAGAGCCGGCTCGCTCACATTCGCTCTCCGGCTGCACGTTTGCCTGATCTAGCATTCAGCCTGCATGGCAGAGTTCACCTTGAAGTTTTCTTCCCTTCGCATTGGAAAGTGAAAAACTTCTTTTTCTCCCTAAGGGGTTTCTCTTTGCAGAGAAGAATGTAAGAGATTTTTTTTCTGTAGATAAAAGTGATCATGCGACAGCGGGCAGTCCTCCAACCTTTTACCTAGCATGCTTTGGGGCACTGCCAGGGAGACCATAGGCCCACTGCCTACAAGAGATGGAGAGAGGAGCGGTGGTGGAAGCAGGGGAGAGACCTGCCCACCGGCTCACCTGGCAGTCTGCTCCAGCGCTGCTTTAAACTTCACCCACTGCAGGACCCAGCCCAAGGTCAGGTTTACAGCCAGTGCGTGCTGTGGCTTGATCAAAGACAAAAGACCACAGTTACATTTGGAAAATGGCTTTTCATTGGTTTTGTAATATGAGCAGGGAGAGACTGGTTGTAAAGATCTAGTTTTTCCTTTCCGGCTGTATTGAATTTGCTCACTCACGGTGTTTTTTTCTTTCTAACTTGCCAGTTTGGAAAACACAGTTCAGCTATGTGTCATCACAGCTGTACTGCCAGCTTCCAGCTGAAAACAGGGGTCTGAGCTCCTGCTTCAGGAGCTGGATCTTATATACTGAGTTGAGTCATGAAGTTCGAGGCAGCACATTGTGAACATGGTGATGACTGCCAAGTCTGCTGCTTTTTACTATGTGGATTAAAATAGCTGTCACTCTGTAGACCTGTCCTTCGAGTTCGATTCCTTGTGCAGCACTGGGCAGCCTTAGTGTGCCTGTTGGAAGGAATATGGGGGTTTAGCTTCTGTATGGGCGGTTCCATCTGAGATTTGTTACTTGGACATTTTTTTTTGTGTCATTCTTACTGCTGTGGAAGGATCTTATTATTATATAATAATAATCTGAATTATTATTTTTATTTGCTATCCTGTTTTTTTCCATCTTCATCTTTATACATCTCATCTTATGGACTGCTCTTTTCAAGCAAAGACTGAGCTATTGCATGTCTATACAGTAAAATGCTAGGCATTTAAGAGGACTAATCAGGTTACAGCTCTTTGGATGCCATCACAATGAACTCTTTGCTATTAATTATTAGTAAATGACAGATTACTAAGGTTTATCCTCAAAATATAAAACAGAATTCTTAATTTATTCATTAATTGATTATTTACATTAAACATGCTCTGTAAATTTAACAATTATTGTTCAGGCCAGGATTTGGAAGTTGGTAGATAGCCCATGTCATGCCATCGGTCTAAAATATACTAATGATTTTTTTCTACTCAGGTTGTTAACTTATGTGAGTCCCTGAAAATCATTGTCTAGGTATGGTACTAGTTTCTCTTGCTTACACAAGAAAAAAGGGCTACATACATGTCAATGTTCAAAAGTTGAAGACAAAGCTTGTTTTGTTTTCCAACTCAAGTGTCTTACACAGTTGGGCTGAAGTAACCACAATCATAAGTGGTAGAAAACGAGCTTTTTGATCTTCTGAATATTGAGCAAACCCAAGAAAGAAGCTGTCCTTTTACCTCTGCTGCAGTCCTTGCAATTCAGAGCTGAGTTAGATCAGTGTGGCTTTGCAGAAGAGTGTTGCACTCCCTTTCAGCCGTGTGCCTGCCACATGTGGGAGAAAGACGGATTGCAGTTCCAGAGCTGTCACTCTAACATCACTCATGAGTGTTTCGCTCACTTCAGGGAGATGAAAGGTATTGCTTTCTGCTTCCTGCAATGACTTTATTGCAGGTGTACCCTCTGACTAACACCCACACTTGCTCACTTGGTAGTTAGAGTAAATTGAGGTGCTAAGGGGAGCAGAGTGAGTAAAAGGGCCAGGAGACAGGATTAAGAAGCGTATTTTCTCTATGAATGGACTGAGTGTGACATTAGTACCACAACTAATCTGTTGGAGCAGAACATTGACGCAGCACACATGAAGCTGGTCTTCCCTTTCTCAAAATTAAGTGCTTGCTACTGACCAGCTACAATTAAACTCTCTGGCCTTTGATGAAGAGAGATGCTGTGGTTTGTGCTAAAAATACTCTGCTTTGGCTGAAATAAGAGGATGAGACTAGATAATCACAGAATGCAACATTAACCAGTGAGACAAAAATGGGTAGTCAATTTAGTCCAAAGCTTACTGGTTCATTATTTCATATCAACAGGTTCTTCAAAAGAAATTACAGCGTTTACTCAGTGGAAACCAGAGCTTGTCTGGTTGCAACACTCTCCTGGATATTCTTTAGCTCAAGTGGTGTGTTGATATGTGCATTTTGCTTTGGCAAATGAGGCAAATTTGATGCCCTAAGGTTAAATAGATTTTGCTACTTTCCACATACTTTTTAAATACATTCAGTAGCTAACAGAGAAGAATGCAGACACCCCAAAACTTAGGGTCTTGAATGAGTTGAGGCTAAATTAAAGATATTTATTAAAAATGTGAGCCCATGTACATAAAAACCAAAGCTAACCCAAGAGGGAAAAGTGCCTAGAGCTCGGAGACAAGGACTGAGTTTTGTCCCAGTCTCTGCAGGGCAGTCTAACCTAAAGGACAAATGGTGGCTGCAGACCCGATCTAAATTAGGGCAGTCTGCAGCACTGGCCACGCCCTTGATTAAGGGGCTGAATTAATATCAGGAGACAGAGACCATGAATCTGTTTCTGCCTCTTAATTCAGTATTTTTCAGTAGTTGGAGCAAGGCTTAGGTGGTTATTTTCCTTATTAGCACAGTAATGCTCTGGAACATCTGTGAAAATCCTGGCTAAGAGGCTGTCCTTTCACTGAGGCTTTTGCAGCTAAACCAGAGACAAGCAAGTGGTGAGAGAGGGAGGGAGGGAGGAAGGAAGGAAGGAAGGAAGGAAGGAAGGAAGGAAGGAAGGAAGGAAGGAAGGAAGGAAGGAAGGAAGGAAGAGCTTGCCTCTCTCAATAATGGGTGACCGACAAACAGGGCTTGGTTCCTGCTTTCGGCAACTTCATGTCTAATCCTGGGAAGGGAGCATTTATTACCAGATGTGTCCAGAAACGTGTGACTGGGAGGGAAGCAGGTTACTCACCCTATCTCTGCCTCAGGTTTCCCGGTGCCAGACAGGTGGGACCATTGTTCTGACACATGGGGATTGCGATGAGCTCTGCCTGGGAGGAAAAAGCAAGAGCTGTTTGAGTGATGAAAGACAGTACCAAGTTCGGTATTCACTCAGCTGGCGGATGTATATTTAAAGAGGAGGAAACCCCACCCCACCACACGACTCTCTTTGGCTGTCTGAACCTGGCCCCATGGCTCAGCCTGATTCCACATAGTCCTCAAGGCAGCCGGCATAGCCCCTGACAGCAAGCTGTCACTCTGCTGATCTTCCCTCAGTGGCTGCCTAGTTTTTAGCATGACTGTCCCAGTGGCACATCCAAAGGCCTCGGTTAGAAAGCCTAAGTTCAAACCGCCTATGCTTAGTTCAGACCATGTAGCATCTGCTCTGTGCAAAAGATGTGATGCCAGTGCCTGTGCTGAGACTGACAGGTGCCCAGATGCAAGCAGGAGGGGCTCCGTGGAGAAAACTTCCGCAGCAACGGAGCGAGGAGCTGAGCGATGCCAACAAGCACACGGCAAAGGACATCTTGCCTGCATTTGCCGGCACTGAAATCAGCCTCTCTTCAGAGGGCCATGTGCTACAGTGTTTTACCCTGGCCTTAATTGTAGGCTTTGCTTGATGCTTCTGCTTACCTTCCAGTAATGCTGATGAATGGCTCATGCTTGTGTGTAAGCATGGCCATGCACTTTTCATGACCTTAGCAGTTCATTTTATCCTCCTCAACCTGCTGCTGAAATTTTTAGACCTTTTTTATCCACTTACCAGGCAACTTGAGCAGTCACAGGTCTCCAGCGAGGTGGCAGTGTGTGTCACTGAGGCAGGAAATTAGGTGACATTTTTGTACCTTTTTCCTTCCACTTGCATTACTCTAGCTTCTTTCGTTACTACTCTTACAAATATTTCTAAGCCAGTGTTTGCAAAGCATCAGCGTTTTTTGCTGTCTTTTCTGACCTGTGGATATTGCAGGGTATGTGATGAACTACTCACTCCATATTCTTTGTGGTCTTGGGACATATAACTCCATACTATGCACAGTCCCTTTACACTTTTCTAGGAGTATAAAAGGGGCAGCAATCCTAGCAAAAACAAGAAACAGTTTGGGGTAAGGGAATGACTTGAGAGATGCCATTAGAAATACGGAAGGGGCATGTGGTATTCAGCTTATTACCACCTGAGTGGCTCCTGAAGTAGAGAAGCTGTTAAAGCGGAGTTGAGCATACCCTGGCTAACATCCACTGCTCAGCTCAGACAGAAACTCTCATCTCCTCCACTCTTTTCATCCTCCCTACCCCCCTTCCTGCATTAATGTTATTTGGAAAGATCCTACTCTTCACTAGGAAGTAAAATGAGAGGAGATAAATAAGGAAGGGAAATTGTATGGAAAACCAATTCTTCAGAAAATGTGTGTCTTCTGTACAGTGACTATAATGTACCGTAAGAGTCTCGATTTCTTGTTTTAATAAGTGTAGAGACTTAAAATTTTTAAGGCAACATGATACAGCTGGTTGTGCCTATGAATTAGTTTTTCCCCAGTCAATAGAAACTGAGCAGTAATAACCTTAATTAACATTTGCATAATTGTGATTAGTAACTTACAAAAGAACTGTTGTAGTAACATTGTAAAAGATTATTTAGCAGTTATTGAATTATGCTTTATTTAATTTTTTTCAAGTCACAGTGAGCAGCAAACAGGATGTGTCTGGTTGATTATGTAATTAAACCTATTAAGTAGCTGTAAGCTGAAGTAATTAAGAAAAGTTTGAGCACTTTCTAGGGCAAGTGAGATCTACAAGAAGGCCAACTGTTTCCTAAGGAGTCCAGCTAAAACATCAAGATCGTCCGGCTTGAAACTCACTTCTAGGGTTTTTGTCACTGTTCACTGATAGTTTCATATGCTTATTCTCAACAAGTGCTCCTTGAGCACCAATGCCTAATTCAATTAGATGGTATAGTTCATTATTTACTGTTCAGCTTCAGCAGTGCTATGAGAATTGGGGCCTAAGATAACTCTTTTTTCAATGTCAAATTACCTCAAGTGTCAGTTCTGATGGATCCAGGACTAACTTCAGGCCAAGATTAAAGCTCCATGACTTTGCCCTGTGTGTGTGCTTTGAATTTTTATGTGGATGCTCAGAAAGTAGCCAGCAAAGGGGAAATGGGTAGTGAAGCAGAAGGGAGATAACACCTGCAGGTCCCTCCAGAAGACTAAAAGAAACTAGTTGTGATTAACAATTGGCAGCAGGTTACCAGAGACAATGCGGAAACAAGGGCTATAAGTCTCTTGATAAGGTACTGTGGGAAGTATCTCTTCTGAGTTTTGTTTTGAGGTCTGAAAGCACTGAGGTGATGGTGTTGAAAAACGCAGAACATTTTAAAGAGAGAGATATCTGTGCTTTGGTCTTGCAGAACTCAGAATATATCATAATTTTAAAAAGATCAGAAGGAAAAAAAATTCAGAAACTAAATGAAAAACAATGAGTGTTAAACATGATAAGGAAGTTCATTTCAGTCCCTCAACCCAAGGGTTTCATATTAGAGAACCCCTTATACACATGGAGTACTAAACTGTTTCTTCATCGTTTACAGGCACCGCAGCAAAGAAGTATTTCAGTGCTGTAGGAGTTATTAAGGGACTGATATTACTGTTAGTGCTGCTGAAGAACTTTCAGCAAATGAGACATCACAGAAAGAAAATCAAAATATAATGATAGGACAGTTTCCCTTAAAGTTGCTCACCTTTGGATTTATTACAGTTTATCTGTATTTACAATTTGATACTTGTCCTTCATATTCAGCTTTCTTGCTTTTATTCTACCTTTATGTTTCCTGGGTCTTTTATTTTCCTCTTTCCTCTCAGCATCACATTGATCTACGGGATAGCACATTGCCAGAGAAGTTCTTGGAACTGGCTGCACCCAACTTTTCTGCCATTCCAACAACCTTTACTCTTGTTCCTCTGGTTCTGTTTGTTCTCAGATATTTTTGGTCACATTTGGAAAAGATTTATCTTTCCGGTCCCAGCATGTTAAATTATTCTGATTTTTGTAAGTTGAAAGTGACCAAAGGTGTATGTTTTCAATTAATTTTTAAGACTCATTCTTTCGGAGATTGCATATCTCTAAACTTGAACTTCCTTTATGCTTTGGCAACAAGCTGAAAATGAGATAGCTTAGTTGAGAAGGAAGTGAATTATTAACCCTCTCAAATGTTAAGGGCATCAGCTAATGAAAACACTGTATTTTAGAGTTCTTTGAGAAGTATGGTACATAGTTTAGAGGACCCACAAGGAAAGTGACTGAAATATGAATTAGAAACCCAGAACATTTATAAGTCATGTAACTAACTTCTAAGCTAAAAAAGAAAAAACCCTAAATTATGTGCCTTGCAAATGACTCACATGAGGGTACAACAGACCACTATGTGCAATAGTTACTAAATGCTCAGATGTTAGATTAGAGGATCCAAAATATTGTTTTATTTTAGCATATAGGAGACCCACAGCTCTTTTTATTGCATGCTTTGGCTACGCTTCTCTGTGTTCCCAACTGTGAATTTTAACTACACATTAAGTATGGAATAATCCAATTTTGCACAGCAAAACTTGGCAGACTTAACTGAATTTCCCTGATTCAAACACAAGAAGTTTTAGTTTTGTACAGATTCCACATCAAACTTGAAAATTCTTTTTAGGGCACAAAAGCTACACCAAAACCAGACTGGATTTTTCTGAAGCTAGTCACCCATCCATTAAAATTGATAATAAAGCGAAAGTACAGTTAAAGTTAAAGCACTGTAAAAGGAGAAAAATGTATCCTCCTCCATTGGAACAAATGAGAGAACAATGGCTTCTATTCACAGTTGCTTTATTACTGGAAAAATCCTTTGGGGGGGGTTGGATTGCACGGAGCCATCCTGTAAAGGCAAAGCCTAGCTGCTGTTAATCCATGTGCCTTGCAAATGACTCACATGAGGGTACAACAGACCACTATGTGCAATAGTTACTAAATGCTCAGATGTTAGATTAGAGGATCCAAAATATTGTTTTATTTTATCATATAGGAGACCCACAGCTCTTTTTATTGCATGCTTTGGCTACGCTTCTGTGTTCCCAACTGTGAATTTTAACTACACATTAAGTATGGAATAATCCAATTTTGCACAGCAAAACTTGGCAGACTTAACTGAATTCCCCTGATTCAAACACCAGAAGTTTTAGTTTTGTACAGATTCCACATCAAACTTGAAAATTCTTTTTAGGGCACAAAAGCTACACCAAAACCAGACTGGATTTTTCTGAAGCTAGTCACCCATCCATTAAAATTGATAATAAAGCGAAAGTACAGTTAAAGTTAAAGCACTGTAAAAGGAGAAAAATGTATCCTCCTCCATTGGAACAAATGAGAGAACAATGGCTTCTATTCACAGTTGCTTTATTACTGGAAAAATCCTTTGGGGGGGGTTGGATTGCACGGAGCCATCCTGTAAAGGCAAAGCCTAGCTGCTGTTAATCCTGGCCTTTGGCAGCTGAAAATCTGTGCTCCGGCTCAGTTCAGCCCACTCCTTTTCGAGAGCAGGGGCAAAGACAATAAATTTCTACTCTGCTGCATCCACAGCTCACGCTAAAAGTCTCCTGTAATCAGACACCCTTCAAAGATTCCTCCTTCTGCAACACCACTGCAGTGTTTACTGAGCCAGAAATGCCGGGCAAACCTGCTGGAATAAGGCTTTCCGCCTTAAGCGAGTCCCACTTCTTGAGCCGAGCAAGTTGGTTCAGTTCTTCTAAGAGACAGGGGCTGAACGGGGCATCAACACACTGGAGCCAGTGCTGGAGTTTGGCAATATCGCTGTCTCCAAACCGCAGCAATGTGGGATCTGCTTCGTGTGCAGTTCAACGATTCCCTTTGGAGTCTGGGAGGCTGGTGGGCAAGAAAAGACAGTGGCTGGCGCAGCTCCCCCAGCTCTGCCCGCCTGTGCTCACAGATCCGTCTCATAAATCTATCTCAGTCTATTTACTGGGGCCGTCGAGCCTGCTAGTGTCGGTGATTGCTCATTAGCTTATATTCTTGACAATTATCCCTAAGGAAGGGAGGGCTATAGCCTCTGCTTTTAGCGTGCAAATTAAGCAAAGTTTGGAGTTACTACACAAAATCACTGAATCCCTGCCTGTCTTTACTGCAGTCGGTTTTTCAGAATACAGTTTTAATTGAACTAATTATCACAGGCTTCCACAGGTATTTTGAGGCTTTAATGAAACACTTTATAAGAATTTTAATCATGCGCCCATTGAAAGCAATGACAAAAACGCTTCAATGGTGTTGGATCAGAGTACACACAGTGCAGATTATTTATTTTTCTTGTATAATTAAATAAATTTGACATAAATCTGACATAAATTTGCAGCTGGTACAATAGGAAGCTTTAAACTCAGGTACTCGTGATTCATTCTATTTGGAATATCTAGACAAATAGAGCCTCAAATCAAAAATAGGCAAGGCAAATTAATAGCTAATTTAGGATGTTACCAAGAATAACATCGTGAAGGCATGAAAGGTGGAAGCACCATATTTCATACTCATACCAAATGAGCCAGCCTGCAAACACCAGCCCTGCTGCTGCAACATCCTCATGACACAGCACTTATGGCAAAGGCAGAGAGAGACTCTGTCCTGCGCTCACTAAAGTGTATATGTCTAACTCGGTCATGGTAATTAGGACTCCTCATGAATTAATAATAATAATCTTATTGAT
>NW_008824474.1:587576-627372 GCF_000699105.1 Pygoscelis adeliae
GCAGGATTGCTTATCAGATCATCAGCTAATACGTGCAAACAAAGAAATGTGCTGCCAGAGGAGTGGGTATGAATAACAGAAATGTTTAGATCTGGTTTCCTACAGGGTATTATTTTGCACGGTCGTTTACACCTACGGAGAGGTGCATGCAGCCTGCTTCCTTTTTGACCCGGCCAGGTGTTCCCTTCTGCCTGCTCTGCACACTCTTAGCATGATTGCACAGTGCGCTGATTCAGGGCT
Organism: Pygoscelis adeliae; assembly: GCF_000699105.1. Taxonomy (NCBI): domain Eukaryota; kingdom Metazoa; phylum Chordata; class Aves; order Sphenisciformes; family Spheniscidae; genus Pygoscelis; species Pygoscelis adeliae. The sequence continues at coordinate 587,817 of NW_008824474.1, forward strand.
GTTACACGGTCCATAATGTCAGAACATGTGTAGGACTGTTGTCGCTCTAGCGGAACAGTTCTTTTAACTATAGCTTCTTGCTACCAAAAAGCCGAGTGTGCAATTTGGGTGCTGAGGTGTAGGGTGTCCTCGGGCGCCTGAGATACCGATGCAGGGCAGTCAGGTATGACCTGTGCCCTTCTGGAGTGGCAGCCGGAGGCCAGGCAGGGTGCTCTAGAAACAGGTCGCCTGTGTAAAATGGAACTAAACACCCCAGTTTAGCCACTCCTCAAATATCTGTCTATGACCCCCATTTTCTGGTAGCACTAAAAGAGGCTGGGGACGGAACCAGCTCTCCCCAGCAGAAAAATGTATAGACAAAAGGTAATAGCAGGCTCCACCATATGTTGCTTTAGCTAGAGCATCTAGAGAGGAGGAAGAGTAAGCTAACTTAGCCAAGCTTTCAAGAAATGTGTAGTGGGTAATCTAGTGAGGGATACACTGCCCAAGGGCAATAAAGATATAGGAGCACAGAACAAGAGAGCTAAAAGCAGTCATCTGGTCCTTCTCACAGCCTCACCAGGATCAAATTTCTAACAGATGTCAGCATTACCTGTCCTTTATAAACAGCTTTTACACAGACAGAGTCCTCAGTCTTCCCAAGCAAGTCATTCAGGTGTCTCTCTATCCTTAACATTCAAAAGCTCTCTCTTTTTTTTTTAATTAACCTCCCTTGCTGTAGTTTAAGCCCATTATTTCTTGTCTTAGTCCCACTGGCAGTAGCTTTTTATGTATTTGAAGACTTATTGTGACAGCTTCCCACTGTTGTAATCACTTAAATTGTGCCACTTCCTTTCTTTTGATCTTTTTTTTTTTCCTGCTAGATCATGTTTTCTAGATTTCTGATAACCCTTAGTGCTTTCATCCAGCCGCTCTCCAGCTGCAGAAGCCCTGACTCTTCTCAGTCCCATCTCTTACTCCTTACTGAATCCTTTTGCAAAGTATATGAGGCTGGTCCTAGCCCTCAGTGCCTCCATCAAATGTATGAGCGGCATCAGAACAGCCAGATATTAGTTGTGTGGCTTATGCTAGCTGTCCCAAGGGTTTCACATGGTGATTGCCATCAAGAAAAAAGGGTATTCACAAAAAAGATCAAGTGATGAAAGCCAGACAGAAATTACAGAAAAATCTGGAGTAATGGGCGTTCTTTTTTTTAATGCATTGTGTCTCACAGCTGATATTAAAGTTCAGATTTGGTTCTTGACATCATTTGAACTTCAAAAGGTGTGAACTTTTTTCAGTGAGAAAGGAAGGTTTCCAAGGTTTCATGTAGTTCTGCTCAAAGAAACCCCTTCCTTTTTCATTCATCTCTTCAATATTTGACTCTTTTTATCTGACCTTGTATCTAGTTCTTAGTGAAACATTAGAGCAGGGTGGAGCTGTAAAATTGTTGCATGGTTACGTCTCTCTCTCCTTGAAATTAGACATCACTGTCAACTTAGTTCTAGTGCACTCACCTCTAGAGGGCCATCAGTTTCTGACAACTTCAATTTTTCATACTCTAACAATGAAGCATTTAATTGCAAAGGAAACCTCTCTCTGAACCAGGGCAGCACCATCTTGCTGCATCCACAGAAAAGCAGACATCCACAGTAGCTCAAAGAGAAGTGTGAAATACCCTCATTTTACTCTGCCCACCACTGGTAATAGCAAGTCAAAATTCAAGATAAGACTGTGTAAATGTTCTCTGGGTAGGGAGAGGGAGGGCAGGAGGAAGGAGTATTGCAATTCCAGACAAATCTGGACTAACGGACCATCATTATTTTGTCCCTGATCTCAGATATCAGAGTTCAAAGCTGTCAATCTCACTGGCCACCAGGTTCCAAACTGGATGGGTAGGAAAATTCTCCAAATGAATTACTTTAGCGACTGTTTAATGTCAAGGATTTGTTTCTCTCGTATAGATTGCAATGTGCATACGATTGGCGTGTTGGAGCTTCAACAAATCATGAGAATTAAATATTTTCTTCCACATCCCAGCATGATTAAATAGAGAATAGATTGATATAATATATATAATAATATATGTATGGTACATACCTTTAAAAATATCTTCTTAGAGAACTATCACTGAAGAGACAAAGGGTCATATTAACTTCTGGCATAACCACTTGTTCAGACCAACTGGAGTGATATTTGCATCTCTTCCAGATGAGATCTTAAAGCTGAAAAATTGTGATAGGTAAGAGAGCGTTGTTGAAATAGCTAGATTCTGTACTAGGCACTTTAAAAGCATCCAAATGGCTTATTTTTCATCTGTGAAATAGAAGGCTTTTCCACTGTTCTGGAAACATGGGATTCAAGGTGACTTCACGGGGTGTTAATGGACGAATGATCTGCACCCTGCTAACAATATTTCATGAGCAATGATGTAGCAAATAACATAGTCTATTACACTGTGCCACCAGATGCCATCTGAAAAACATGTTGCTGGCTTTAACATCCCAAACTTAATCAACTTTCCACAGAAATGACACTGATGCCCACTGTAAAAGACAGTGCGTCCCCAGCATTGACTAGCAGCTCCTTAGATGTGGCAGTAATGACGTCCCATTTCCAGTATCTCTCCCACCAGTTGAATCTCTGATGGCTAATCAATGGTGAGGGCATTAGTCTTCCCTTCAAGATATACTGATACCTATATGTATGGGGCACTTGTTTTAGTATGGGGCACTTTCTTCCGTCTGCGCAGATTTAAGGAAATTACTACCTTTGAGACCTCATGGTAAAACAGAGTTTATTTTAAACAAAGTCCTTAAGCATTACCATGGGGACGATACCCTGAAAGGCAAAGAGGTCTGTGGAGAGCATGGGATAGCCCAAGTCCTGTTGTTCAGGAGGCTAAAACCAGTTGATTATAAAAAAGGAGGATGTAAACAGTGGGACTGCAGCATATCAGAAGTGTTAGAGGTGCTCAAGGTGTCTTGTTCCCTTCAGCGACTCCCCTTCTGACTGTCAGCAGCCTCCACACCTCCATGTCTGCACCTTGGACATCCTCAGCACAGTTTGGACCCACCTGCCTTTTGGGTCCAAAGGAGGGGCAAGGGAAGGAATGATGTTGAGGACACATACTGCTTTCTTCAAAATATACTGTCTTCAGAATATACTGTCTTTTGCTTTTTCAGTTTCTAGACACTACCATAAGCCTTTCATTGCAAATCACTTCTCCTGGAGTACCATTAGAGTGATCAACATTTTAAATGGAGTCAACCTATTCTGAAGAAGAACAGTTGTAATGACATGCATGATTTCTAGTGAAATCCTGTTCAAGCTTGTTCCCAAGGGCTTACAAACTATTATTAAGGGGACAGACGCACCAGGACATGAATGGAATTTTCTCCAAATACATTGACTAGTGATTTGTTTGAAGTTTGAAATATGTTTCCAAAAGTCAAGGCCTTGCTGTTTATCCATTTCATTTAACAATTGCTGCTGTTGTTAAATTCCACCAAAATAAATTTGCCAGACAACATTAGGAAAAATATCCCCTGTAATACCTACTCCAACTGACTAAGGGAAAAACTCTAAGAATCCAGGCTTTCTGCTTAGACCCTGCCTGGGGTGAGTGTTACACAGAAAATAACAAACTTTCATGACATGGAAGAAAATGAAAATCTATCTCTGATCTTTTGCAGTTCAGCCATTGGTAACTGTTGCAATTGTATTCTTTTGAAGTTGTATCACATCAGGATGAGTAAAAAGAGATGTAAGTTGCCCTGAGCTATCTCGAGGTAGGTAATGCAAGTAACAGTGCCAATAGTAGTCACTGTTGATGGGCAGAAATTGATAGAAATTCAGAAATAAAGAGGTAAGGAGAATAGCTGGGGAGGAAGTAACGATAAGCAATTTATAAATTCTGAATTTCATCTTACAGAACACAGTGAATATTGGGAGTATTTTCTGGTTTTTTTATGTTGATTTTTTTCTCCTTTTCCTTATCTTTCTTTTTCCTTTATAGATATATATAATTAAAACAATATATAATTAAAACCATATATATGTATATAAAACATATATATGTGTGTTTTTAATTTTAAAAGAAGGCTTTGGACAGAAAGAAGACAAAACAATAGAAAAATAGTAACTCCAGCTTCCTTTTTCCAAAACCACTATCTCATATTTTTTAGAAGTATGAAACACCAGTGTGAAGATTTCCTGGAGGGCTGACAAATACACTGGCCAGTATGCAACCCCCCTCAACAAACTCCATCGCTCCTGCCTTCTCTCCCACTTGGATGCCACTAGGCTTTCCTTCTCTAAGATAGCCAGCTGCACAGTGCCATAACCTTTCTGTCCATTTTAAAGCATACGTATTAGCAGCAAGAGACATTTTATTTCAGAGGAATCTATCCCTTTGTCTTACTCCTCTTTCCACTTGTAGCAGAACGCTTCGTGACCACTGTTTTTGCCTACATCTTGTCACGGTTCTCTGCAAACTTCCACACTCATGCAGTTAACTTCTTCTCTTCAGCAATAAAATACAGCAGGAGGACTTTTAGAAGCAGCCACGAAGGCAGTTTTTTCCCTGCTCAAGTAAATTTTGCTTGGCATTTTCTTTCACTGCTCCTCTCGCTGCCCATGCAGCCTGTTCCCCCGCAGGGCTCAGCATGAGCAGCAGCCTGCAGATGCAGAATAACTGCACTTAGTCTGCAGCAGGAGCTGTCAGTACTTGGTACTTTTCCTGAGACTTGACTGGGAAAATTGGCTAGGGAACCAGAGACCTGAGTCAAGGAACGAATACAAGGTATGAGCGGCAACCTCCTTGTTTTAACACCTGGAGACAAAGCACGCGCAAAGGAAGAGAGTGGGTTAATGAAAGACTTCTCTCAGAGAGATTATGCCCACCCTGACCTTTTCCTCCTGCGTTACGCTTTAGTTATACATTGTCATTCTCTCTCCTGCGAAATTACAGTGACTTGTCAGGTAGTGAGCGCATCAGCATCCCTGTGGGAGAAGAGGAGGAATGAAGTTAGGCAGCAGGTCCTGCCTGGCAGGAGGTCGTTTCCATCTGTAGCTGGATGGGATCACCGATCGCTGCTAGCTCGTCTCATTTCTCTCAAAATGGTATCCTGGCAGGCACTGGGCAAATTACTGCAACACTTGAGTTTCCCTGACTGTAAAGAGAGGTAAGACTGTTATGCTCTCCCCTGAGAAGTGTGTTATAAGGATTAATTAGCTCCTGTTTGTAAAGCAGTTTGTGGAGAAGAAAATGTCTGTGGGAGGAACAAGCACAATACACTGATGTTACTAAATTGGTGTTTAAGCTAATAGCTCTTTGCTAACTGTAGCTTTACCAAGGAAATAGAAGAGACAGGTCTCCAGTCCATCGCTTTGAATCCAAAGCTAGTTCGTTACTCCTTTACCTGCTGAATGAGCTCTCAGTTATTTCCCATTGTTCTCCAAAGTTTCTCACAGGCTGTGTTTGCAATGTGAGCTGCAGGTGGTGTAAGCTGGTATCGCTTAGAGTCACACCAGGTTGCACCAAAGCAGGTCCCTTCCTGGAGGCCCCTCAGACTTGGGCCAGCTGCAGGCAGCTCTGTGGTGGCCAGGCTCCATGCACGAGACCAGATTTACCGTGGTCCAACTTTTCTCTGGACTCAGACTCAGCACACACGAATGAGTGGTATGTTTTCTTTTAGCTCTGAGACACTTGAAATTCACCCAGATCTCTTAATTCTGTGTTGCCCTGTGTCTCACAGTAGGTCTTTTTAACTTCTGTCTCTAAATGAGGCAGAACTTCCCAGCCACAGGCAGTTCATTTAAATATAGATGTAAAAGCTGTGCTGGAGGAAATGGTTTCTGCTCAGCTATTTGATTATGAAATCAAATCATTTCTCTGCTGTTTTCAAATTGGTGGCTAACAGACAGTAACAGTGAAAAAGGGGGACTGCAGGGCTGGGTTTACACGAATTAAAGACATTCATTCCTGTGTGTGCTTTAATCTGTATTGAAAGTAGTGTGTTTTCAATTATGACCTGAGCCTATGGGATTTTTTTTTTAATCTCTAAAGCAATAGAGAGAAAAGCCTTTAACCCTCAGGAAATTGTTAAATGTAGGATTATACACCAATGTCATCAATTATTCTTTCTTATGCTCACAAATGATAACAAAGAGATGAATTGATGGGTAAGATCTCTACTTCAGGCAACAGGAAACACCAGCTACAAGTAAAATAAAGGCATGGATAAAGAAATGGCTAGCTGAGCTTCCCTGAAACACAGAAATGAAACACTGAAAGCACAGGAATCTAATAGTGATTTCTGATCTCTGGTGTCGCAGAAAGTCACCCAAGGAGTTGTCTTCTGAATGAAGTGAACGAATGGCTCCTGTTGTTTTTCAGAGGAAGTCAAAGGGCAACAAATACATTAGTATTTCTTCAACGTCCAAATGTGCTTGTGCTTTCAAATTTAAGTCACAACAGTGAGCTCTCCCTCCACCATAATTTGGGTTTTGGAAGGAGTAATGCAACTTTTGAAGCCCAGAAAGTGTGGGCTAGACTCCCCTAGTTCCTTGTCCTCTTGCCTTGAGCTGCCTTGTCACAAACTTCCTTGCCTTCTTTCACCTACAAGTTACTCTTCCCTACTAGGTGTCTGAAGTTCTCTTTCTGTCACCTTGTGAGAAGTAATTAATTCCCCTAAATACATTCTCTTTTATCTAAATGTCTACACACTGCAGGGACTCACAAAAGCACACGTTGTATTCTTCCTTCAGCTTAGCATTTTGCAACCTTGCAAATCTTTGCTCTTTCTCTATCTGAAGCCTACATTAGCACATGCAGGTGGTCTATGGAAAACTGTCTGGTCCTGGCATGATGACTCCTTTTACTCAACTGCTGGAGTGGTTTGCGGGAAGCTAAGTATTAAGGATTTTTTCTAATATTATTTTTATATATAAACATCACTGCAATTACCACAGGCATTCTAGTCACTTGTTACTGGGAATTAAAGATGAGCAGAAAGAAAGTGTCCAAAAGAGTTCCATGTTATATAATATCCTGAGAACCTATGACCCAAATAACTTAAATAGCCCGTGTAAAGCCAAGTGAATAGAGAGGTTGCAAATAAACATATCACACAGTAGATGAGTAGGGATGATGTGGATATTGTCTTGCTCCTGAAACTTTCATCTGTAAACTATAAGACAACCTTTCAGGAACTGACAGTGTAGTAATTTCTTGAGCAAAACAAGAAGTGCTTCAATCTTTGTAAACACTTTTGCAGTTTAGGCCTATGAACACAGAACAAATCAAGACTGAAGATGAGTTGGATGTTGGCGGTGCTCACTTTTCCTTCCCCAGCCTGTGGCACTAGTACATCTCTGCAGAGCTGTGCTTGTGCCCACACTCACTCCTGGCAAAGGGTGTCTGGCAGAAGCAGGTGAAAACCAGAGCCAGGCACAAAGAGGCATCAGTGGGATAGACACCTGTCACAGCAGAGGAACACTACCTTGGTCTTAGCATCCCAACATCCTTGTGAGGACAGTGTCATGGAGAGGCACAGAACAATTTTTTCACTTTGTTCTTGGCACGGCAAAATGTAGACTTATTGACTCCACTGTGAAGCCTTGAGTCCTGTCAAAGATCTGCCCATAAAACACAGAAACTCCCCAGCCTGGCATGGAGGATGGGTAGTGGGGTATGTAGTTAAAGACTGCTGGAAGAGGAGGCAGAGCTTGCTTTCCTCCAGTGGTACCAAAGGGAGGAGCTGTGAGGATACTCTGCTCTCCCAAGCCTGACAGATGAGGATGTTCTCCCTCTACTGTCACCTGGGTGCTAAAAACCTCCCTGCCTCTCTCCCCTCTCGTTTTAACCCCTGTATAGAGGGTACTCTTGCTTTCCATATTCATCCTGCTGGGGTGCAGCTGAGCAGTAGGAGCACTGCCCCAGCTGCCTCAAGGCTCTCTCCCAAAGGGCACTGCTCCAGACCACAGCAGGGGGACAGGCACAGGTGCCACCCAACTTGCAGTAATGCACAGCACCTTTTCTCACTTCACCTTTATTATTTTTTAGACCAAAATCACCCAGTCTCAGCAGAACGACTTCTACAGGTGGAGTGTTTTGGGGTGATACCAAGCAAGTGTTATAGGCCCTATAGGTACCATACTGAGCAGAGGGCCTGGCTGTGATCTAGATTTCAGTACATTATGAAAAAGCATGTACTCTATTCCTTATGATTCCTTGGACATATCAATACCATTCCTACTCACTCACCATATCTGTAGTTCCTATTTCTATAGCTTTCCTCATAGTCTCTGTTCCATCTTCTGCACTCTTCCCCAAACAGATGGCTTTCAGTCTTTCTACCTCATGTCTGCCCCTCTTGTCTGGACTAACTAAGGGAAGAGTAAGTTTTGTTACAAAGCAGTGGTTCAAAGTTATATTCCTAGAATTTCAGCAGAAAAAGTAATAAAAGCCACAAAAAAAAAAAGAGGAAAAGGCCATTTATGCTTACCTATAAACCATGTGTCAATACCTTAGTTATTATGAAACAGGGTTTATTCATACATTGCTTTATAGCGACTCTTTTCTTTATACTATGCTATAATTTGTTTGGCTATAGTCTAATCAAAAGTGTGTGTGTGTGTGCGTGCATTTGTGTGTGCGTGTCTATGATTTTTAGGATCTGTGGTTATGCAATCCTTTGGGAAAAGTTAAGATATACAGCCTGTTTGTAATAAAAAATCCCACAGCTTAATTTACTCATTCTGTGTTCTTGCTTTAAAGATCTAAACAGAGCCTCACGTGCAGTAAGCTTCTGTTTCACTCATTGCCTCTTACGGGAGATGGATGGTGTATTCAGAGGAGGATTCAGACTTCATTTAGACCCTGCTTCATGGTCAGTGGTTATAATTGTCTGAAAAGGTAGCAGTGGGTATTAACCAGAATCATACTGATACAGCAAGTAGTCAAGTATGTTCTTTCTTTGGGTTTGTCACTCTACTCACACACACTGTATAGCAAAAGGATTTGGTTTAACTATATCTAGTTGTAATTATACCTTGTTCAAGAAAATGCCTTTTTTAATTTCTTCCATGCAGGGTTTCCTCAGTATTTCAGATCTCATTTCCCCTTTACCACCTAGCAAAAAAAGTCTTTCTGAGATAAGCTCTGGTTCAAAGTTTTGGAGATATGTATTTTGTTTGTATGTTTTCTGTTTCTTACTCCATTTTGGTTCCAGACGTCCAAGACATTTTGACATAACTGTGGAATGGAAAAAACATCTGGACTGGAAAAGCATTGTAGGAGGTAATCAAATGCTGGTAAAGGTAATAAGAGAGCATCTGATACTCATCAAATATAAATTTAGGAAAGGTAATTAAAAGGAGCACATTAAACTGAAAGAGGAGAGGAGGATCACAGGATAATCCCATGGAACAGGTTTTTTTTAAATGGTCTGTTTTGTCAGGTTTGACAAACTGGCATTGTGAAGGTTCATGTTTGTCTTAAATACTCTGCTGTAACTTGCACTTCATTGCACACTACATATTCTAATCTGCTCTCAGTCTGCAATATATTTATACATGAGTGCTTCATAAAACAGGACTTTAGCCAGTTTTTTTGACAGTATGTAGCATTTAAAGATGAATCTATTTGGTTACCCAACAATGCAATAAAGTGCTTTGTGAGATTGACCCAGAACACCTCTGCCTATAATTCCCACTGACATAAATTATACCACTCCAAAATAATGTGTTAAAAAAAAAAAAAAAAAGCAAGCCCAGGCTATTCCAAACAGCTGTATATGTGCGTAAAGATGCACATATTGAATATCTTCAAGCATGTGACATATTGGTCCTCAAGTATATAAATACCCGAAGGGAGGGTGCAAAGAGGACAAAGCCAGGCTATTTTTAGTGGTGCCCAGTGGCAGGACAAGAGGCAATGGGCACAAACTGAAACACAGGGGGTTCCCTCTGAACATCAGGAAACACTTTTTTTCCTGTGAGGGTGACCGAGCAGTGGCGTAGGTTGCCCAGAGAGGTGGTGGAGTCTCCCTCCTTGGAGATACTCAAAAGCCATCTGGACATGGTCCTGGGCAACTGGCTCTAGGTGGCCCTGCTTGAGCAGGGTGGTTGGTCCAGATGACCTCCAGAGGTCCCTTCCAACCTCAACCCTCTTGTGATCCTATGAAGTTCAAATTTTAGAAATATATGCTTTTAGTTCTGGTGGTTCCTGTATCAATTTCAAGCCACACTCAAGGTTAGTGAGTGAACCAAAGTGAACAGCTTGGAAGCAAACCTACCGATGCTCTTCTAGCCTGCTCTTCCATGGCATCACTGATTCTTGTAAGGTCCAGGACAGGTTAAAAAACTCCCAGACAAACAAGGAATTAATTTTCTGCCTACTTAGTGAGATACCTCACCAAATATTGGCAGAAAAACTCTTTTGCGGACTAACTTTCCAGAATAACCATATTCTTTCATCCTTCTAATTGCTTGCTTGTGTGTGTCAGCACAACATCCCATGAACAGAGATTTTCACTCCCTCTTATCTTTTCTTCCTCAAAAAGAAAGCTAGACTCTTGATCTCTGGCACAGGTTCTGCAATATCTCTGTTCAGTCTTTGCCAAAGACTTCCTGTGTGACATAGGTTATGTTTCTTTATTCAAGCAATAATCCACCAAGCTCCCAGTGGTTTCAATGCATCTGAGGAGTTTTAGGCTATAACGTTTGTGTCTCGTTTCCTTATTTGTGAAACATAGCTAACAATACTTTCCTTTGGCTGCCCTTTATGCAGCTTCTCCATCTAGAAAATAATCTCTTTGTGGTAGACACAGTCTCCTGCTATATGTTTGACGATGTCTAGCACAATAGGTCATTCATCTTGGCTAGGAAGCCTCTGAGAGCTATCGCTGTGCAAGAGCAGAAGTAGGGAGGAATGCCATTTGCACCTCTGAGTTTTCTTATATGAAAGTTGGAATTTTTCACCCAGAACTACAGCAGATCAGAACTCAAATAGTATATTTCTTTTGAGGGAAGAAAAATCTGCACATATTTCATTCTGAGGTTTGCAGGCCTGGGCAAGGGGTTACATTTCTGAAAAATAAAAGCTTGGGAAAAAATGGACTGGCCTCAACAAATAACAGTAATACTAGAAAGTGTAATAATTAATGAGACTGACAGCTGAAATGGATCATTCTTTTTTTTGCAATATAAGCCTGAAGTGTTACAAACTATCTCCAAAACCAGATATTGGACATAATGGTGGAATCTAACACTGCTCTGCAGCAATTTGTCACAAATTCCAGGAGAATGCTGTCTGCATGCACCCTGATATTTCGCACTGCTTGGTGAAAGCAATTCCCTCAAAGAGCAAAGGAAAAAGAAAATGAGCAGTGGGTCCCACAACTCACGTCAAGTTTTCTTTGGTGACTGTCTTCCATTTCTTTTTCATGAGGTCTTTGACAAGCAGCAGCAGTTATAAGATTTTCACTTCCTGGAACATTTCTTTCCAGGCTAAGTGCTAAGGGTTCTTTTTTCTTTCTTTTTTTTTTTCTCTTTTTTTTTCCTTTTAGGATACATGTACAGCATGACTGAAGGAGAAATTCATGACTTTTCCCAAATTGAATATTGAGCTTTGTGTACTTTCTGATATTCAGTAGGGAGTTCTTCCCATTAGAAATCTTCTTGGGCCAGTTTATGTTAGCCTTCCCATGGCAGAACAGCAAGGCAAGGTATAACTCAAGTTGAGGAGGAAATCCTTTCATCATCCTTGAGGAGTAAGAGATTGCTGAGTGTCAGTGAACAAGTTTCTGTACCTTCAGTAAATAAATAAAATCCAAATTAAAACAACGAGACAGTCTCCTTTGTTAGTCATTTGCTGAAGGGTGTCCATGTGCGTTGCTCAATCAGGGCTAAGAAAACAAGGTTTAGGCAGTAGAACATGTCAAAAATTGGGAACTGTGGGAAAAGGTCATGTGAATTCACTCCATATTAGAGACAATTAGGACAATTAGACACCCAGACTAATCATTGTTTGTAACACTGACTAACACTCCTTGCCTTCAGTAGCATTTCATAACTTGTGAACTAAGGGGATGTCCAACAGAGACCATAGCATCCCAACAATTTGGCTATGCTGTTTAAGAACGTCCCCCAACCAGAGCTGTCCATCAGTTCACTGGGTGGCAGCAGTGACATTTCGGTAGACGTGTTTAATTACGTGGCTGAAGTAGACCCATCATCAATAGTGCTGACATTTCGAAGAGCTATCACCTCAGCATAAGCCAGCTCTAAAACTAATCTCTTTTCTGTCCTTCTCCATCTGCCCTGACAAATAAAGCTGCATGAGTCAGATTTTTAAACAGAGATAGTACCTAAACAGAGGTGCAGAGCACAGAAGTCCATTTGAGAGCCCATAAGCATCCAGTTCCCACTGCAACCCTTGGTGGCCTGAACATTTCTTTCAGAGCCTAACTTCAGCTATGGTTCCTCAAATACCTTCAGAAATGACAAGGGAGAAAGAGAAAGGATGGTCCCATAGTGCAAAATGCTTGAATCTGCTTTAATTAGCTGACAGGCAAAAGTTAACCCAAATAAATACAGTTACATTGGCCAGGAAGAGGTGCAAAAGCAGGTAGGTTTTGTCTCACTAGCCCGTGCATGCCCTGGCTGGTAACGCCAGTTGGTGAGCAGCCCCATGCAGCCACCGCTGCAAAGCAGCAAGACTCATGCTTGGGCTTTTCCACTGCTGTGGACTCAAACCGGTGTCGTCAGCCAAAGCAAAAAGTCAAATCTCTAGGCTCTGAAGAACCAACAAGTGTGCTGTTAGAAGTAAAAAATGGAAGGTGTCTTAAGGAAATAACATAAAAGCAAAAAGAAGGCAAAGCAGCCTGCTAGGGATTTGCAGATGCAGGATGCAGCCGTCTTTCTTTGCTTCAAACACACAGCAACTCAGATAGCAATGTTATACAGGATGTAAGTGGGAATCTGTCACTTCTCACTGGGCAATAGAAAACATTTAGTTGTCTTATTTAACATTTTTACTCTTCGTTACTGTTGTAACGGCATACAATTTCTTAGAAAGGAAAGGGATTTCTTTGCCTCTCCTGCTTGAAAGCGGGAACCAGGAGGAATTTGGGGGAGTCCATTTACCCACAGGATCTCAGGGCCAGTGGGGCTCTGCTCGCAGCTGTAACAGGAGTGGAAAGAGAGGGGCACGGAAAAGGGAGCACCAAAAAAGTTGTTTCTCAGCCATCATGCAAACAGGAGCAGGCCAGAGATGCTGCAGCCTGTGCCAGCAGAGTGCATCCCTTCTGTGGGGTCCATAAATAACTGAGGATATCCAGGTTACAGCAGGAACCTGACCACTCACTGACATGTCTTACAGCCTGCTGACTGGGGGAGACAAGCACTGGGAACTGATGTGGTTTCACTTCACAGTTTTTCTTCTTGCTCACTTCTTGGTTGCTCTTCTTGGGTACCAGTGATGGGCACAAACAGGGCAGCAGACAAAGCTCAAGAGTTAGGCCCAGTTTTGTCCTCCCCTGCTGCCTCCACCAGACCTTTTGCTGACTGCTGAATTTTCATTTTGTGCCTTGCAAACCTTCCATTAGGTGTTTGAACCAATATTTTGAAAGATGAAAATCATAACATTTCATCTGAGAGGTACTGAAATAGAACAGTCGACTGTTTAAAAATAAATCCAAACCCTCTTCTGCCAATCATCACCTTCTGCCAACGTTGCTCAAGGCAGTAAGTAATTCTTTAAAATAATTCCTAAATAATTAAAACAATTTGGCAAAAGCTATGTTTTTGGTTTAAAAAAAAACCTACATGATATCTATTTTATTCACTGTAGCAGACAGTTCCATTTAAGGAAATTGTTCTTCTCTGTTAAAGCTGTTCCCATAGGGTAACTCTTTTCAGGACTACACCCTGAAATCTGAGGGCATATTTCCAGTTTATGGCCGTACAAAACCAAAACAGCTCTTCTGTAGCGTTCCCAGGGCAGTTCTCTTGAGCTTAGTCATTGCTAGTATGTTTTCCAAACAATTCAACCATACCAATTTGCTACAACCTAGAAATCAATTTTGGATTTATTTATGATGAAGAAAGTTATTATGTTTAGCCACTGGACCTGACTCATGCTCACCTAAACAGCTTCTCAGCCCCTGTCCTCTGCTGCTGACTCAGTGATCCCTGCAGGGAAGGCTGAGACCCCTGCAGCTAGACTGTGTGGAAACACGCTTTTGACAATGAACATGCACTGCAGGCTTGCGCAAGCACTCATATATCTACTTAGGCGTAATGAAAATGCACTCAGGATAACTTTCCTACAGCCACTTGTTGTTCTTATGTTGCTTCTGTCCACACTGACTTCATGCCAAATTCACCAACAGTTTTCAATTGCTTTTAAGTGCTCCTTTTGAATCTAACAAGTTGGGTGGAAATAGCTACTAATTTTGAGTCTTATAACATCCAGCTCCATGTTATAAGTACATTTCTAAATGCTTTTTATATCACCCTTGTGGCCTGTCATTTCTTCTTTTTTTTTTTTTTTTTCAGAACCACAACTGACTGGCTGAAGTATAAAAATTGCTGAAGGGCATTTTCTATCACACTTTAGGCAGCTGCACACAAAATTGATGGGAAATTAACTTTCCAAGGTGAGCTGAGTTTAATTCCTAATTTGCTGAAAAGGAGGAAATACTTAAGACATTTTGGCCTTGAAGAACTTAGACCTTGTAAGAAGACAAGAAATTTTCTGACAAACCTCATAGTAACAAACTTTCCTACAGCTTGTTCAGTGCATGAATAATGTTTTTCATCCTCTTTGAAAAGTGAACAGAAATGTATGAACATCAACACTTTTTAAAAACTACAAATTAGAAACCAGAATTATATTGGTGAGGACTTTTTACACAGGACGATTTTGGTACGGTGTGTTTTGATTAGGTGAGATGTGCCTTGAGGAGCACCATGATTTGGTTAGATGGTGTTGACAGTGACAAGCTTAGCTAGTAAGGAGGGCAAGAAATTTGGGGAATCAAGTCCAAGGGAACAGGAAGAAATACTGGACAGACTGAGCATAGCATAGCTTGGCCATTAGGTCTCTCGAGCTGCTGAGGACGCTTCTTCACCTCTCTGCTCCTCCCCTGCTCTCCCAGCTCCTGATGTGATGTCCTACAGAAGGACCTGCTCGTATCTTGTGTGCCAAGTTGGAGACTTAGCTGCTTTGTTTTCCCAATGTCTCTTCTCTTTAAGCCTCTAGAGAGGACTTCTGAATTTAGATCTGTCTCCAAGGTTCCTGAGATCACAATATTTCTTTTTAATATTTTTGTTGCCTCATTGTTAATTTCCCTGATCACTCTCAGATCAATTCCCTAATTCTCTTTCAGCCACCTTGAGTGACATCTCATGCCTTCCCTCATTCTCTTGCATCTCTTCTTACCTTGATATCAAGTACAGAAGTTTAGGATGGAAGTCTGATTTTTTTCTTTTTTTCTCCATCTCCATATCTTGCTTTCTAATATACCCCAGGCTACATCTAACAGATTGATCAGGAGTTGATCTACATCAAACCTCCATTAAGCAAAATGATGATCAGAGCAAGCTGCTGTCTGGCAGGCATCAGACATCTTGTCTGTACTTTATACTGTTCTACTCTAGCTCTTTGCTGTTAAATGCAGTGCTGACTTCTTCAGATATAAGGGTAGGTACTGCGTTCACACAGGACATCTGTCTTTATCTCAGGGGCTCGTGAGATATCATGAGCGTTTATCTCATGGATATTATGACTTCATCGTTAGCTCCTCTCATTCAGTCTTTTATTTTGGGTCACGATGGGTTTTGCAAACCCAAACCGTTTGCCACTGACTTTGTTTTTTATTCTGGGTGACTTATGTTCTCAGTGCATCCCTTAAATTTTAGGGCAACACAGTGTTTATCATAGTGACTAAATGATTTAAATCACTGTTGACGCTGTCACTTTTACATCATTATAAATACCTTGGCTCCAAAGGATTCAGGCTGTGTGATGAACTCCAATAAATCTCTTCCTTAATATTGTCAGGGCTTGAAATGGAAATGTCTGCAGTAAGGAAAAGACAGAATTGTTAAGGTGTCATACTTACTTCTTTGAAATAAATGGTGAGTTTTTTAATCTTTGCCATCAGGAATGATAAACGTTTCTGCAGTTGCTTATTATAGTCCTGCACTGAAGCCCTCCTGGATTCCCTCTTTGGTTGTGCAGAATTATTAGGGTAGGCCAATGAGGAGTATTTTGTATTTTGATGTACATAGTTAAAATCCGTGGTAAATAAATCTGTGTTTGCCCTGCCCTCAGTGTCCTGAGTCTCTGCAAGAGTAGGAAAAGGTTCTCATTGAAACCAAGACCACTTCATATTACGCTGACAGGGAAAAGTGTTCTTAAAGTAGGATTAAATTATATCTAAACTCCCTTTGAGTGGTGCTTTTTTTATACTCTGAAACAGCTTAAGGTGGCCTCAGTGTAACCAAGGATCAGATTCAAAGAAATACAGTGTCGATAAAAAGTAATACCATTTTTCATTTTTGCTGTGGATGTTTGTGTCTTTCCACACAGCGTTTTAGTATTTGTGAAGGACTTTTAGTAGAAATCAATGAACATTAGTAATGATAAAGTAATATAAGAAGCTGCATTTCATAGAATTATTTTTATGGGAAAAATATCAATGTGTTGGCTTACAGGATTCACAATACAGGGCAGCACTAGGGATGAAAGCAGCTATAAACCATTCAACCTCACTCGTCTCACGTAGTCTGCACAGAAATCTAAACGCAGACCACTGACAGCTTTAAAATGGAGCAAAATACCTTCAGCAGTCTTACAAAACCGAGGGAAATGTCACATCTAAACCGAAACCGTAAAAAAGAGGAAATAAAGCACAGAAGAAGCTGGGGATCTGGTGGGTGTTCTAATAGCGAGATAGAAAAGATGAGAGCTAGGCGGTATTTTATATCGGCTTAAAGAGGCAGGGACACATGAAATGGCACTGACCCCCAGCCCCCTGGCATGGGAGAAGGAGCTCCAGGGACCCCCAGCACCACCAGTACCGGCCCTGCGGGCATCTCCCCTTTGCACAGAGAGGGATGGCCTCAGCTCCTTCAGCCCCACAGACAGGCTTCCTCCTGTGTTTCTCATCTTGCTAAAGCTTCCCTCTGTAAGGGAATTTGAGACACAAGGCTCCCTGGGGCAGGTATCAAGTCTGCCATCTGCCTTTTTGTCTAAGACAAGATATATCAGCCAGTGCTTGCTAAACTATGCATATAAACACCAGCTAGGGCTAACAGAAAGTATGGGTCTCATAGCTGTTGCATGTTGCTTGGGACTCTAAAAGGCTCATTTTCACTTCCTGGTTTTCATAACCTGAAAGATATTTTGTAGTCAAAAATACCAGCCTGGCAACCTGATCTGACCTTCTAAGGAACACAAGCCCGAGAGACTAATGAAGAGAGGTGTTTGAATTACTGTTTCTTGCAGGAGCGCGGTGCAAATCCTACACCACAGTACCTGAAAATTCATTGTCTAAATGAGTTAAGAGTCAAAACTATGACTGGAATTTAAACACCTCGTTTTTACCATCTATGTGCCAATGAGCCCAAACCTGAAAGCTGACACAGGCATCAAGCCTTTTGCAAAAAATGTCTCTGTATAGGAAGCCAGGTAACGGATGAAACAGTGCAAAGTTGTATTCAAGAATATGTAACCCTAGGGAATTTTGTACCACCAAAACATGCTATAAAAGGCTGCTTCTGTGCAAGTTCACCAAGCCCTTGACACCACAGACAACTTCCAGACTAATTCCTGCTTGCTTCAGCAGTTCCCAGTTGCAATGTGGAGAAAATTCTGGCTTCCACCTTGGCTCACCCCTTACTCCAGCAGTATTTCCACAGCAGTTACTGCAGACAGGTGATGTACATGAACAAGGTACATTAGTGCCTTGCTATACTGTGAGGAAATATTTCACTACAAGGATGTAAAATATTCTGCTAAATTTTTTCATTATGTAAAGTCTTTTAAGAAAAATATCCCAAACCTCAAAACAAGACTTTAAAATAAATATGAAATGTAGCTTAAAAAAGAAAAAAGAGGAGAAGAGGGGAAATTAAATGTTACTGACTTTACTGAATGTCTCTATTCAAATATCTTGCATAAGCAGACATGTCACTTTAATCAGATAAAACCCACCAGGGAAGGTGGTAATTATTTGTATTACTTCTTGACAGCTATAAAAGCTAAAATGTTACTGTGCAAATTCTGTCTGAACTATTTAAACAATTGAAAAATGTGATTTAACAGCTAAAACAAACTTGATTCAGGCTGATCTCTCATCGGCATGTGTGAGATGAACTAAGCTGGCTTTTTGTACAGGGAATAGAAATTAACTGCACAGTGCCCTCACCTAGCATGGTTAAAACCTGATAGTAAATAAACCCCTCAGAAGACCTTGTATTACCACAATGTAAACAGTAGGTGATGGCCATTTCTATACAGAGGCCTAAAACCTCAGTTGACAGTAGCTAGGGTGGGGTTTTGCCTTGGAAATTCCCAGAGAGCTTTAGCAGCCGGGCAGCACCACCAGGACCAGTGGATGAGACTGCCTTGCACAGGCAGAGTATGTGAGGAAAGGCAGGAATGAGGTTTTGCAGTATTGTTAGCATTGTCAAGTCTACTCCAAGAAAATGGCATGCCAAGGAGCAAGGCTTGAAGGGTGTAAAACTCCACGCCAGGACTGGTGGTAGACCCTGGGCTGGTCTCAAGAGAGCCATGGATCTGGTTTGCTGGCGCACCCACCAAGCCAGCATGGGAGAGGCTTTGCAAACACAACTCCAGGTTTTCAACCACCAAGTGAACTTCCAAGGCCGGGGGGCAGAAGATTTAATCCAGTCCGGCCCTGGGGAAAGCCCTAGGCTAGCTATCACTCACAGGAAACCCTTGCATTTTTTCCTTAAGTACTAGTCTGCCTTACGCTTTTGGTATTTCAGTTGAGAATTAGGACAATGCCAGGAAGCGCGGTGATTTCTGACAACAAAATCTGCGTGGCTGGCGTGGAAATAACACAGACGCTACTATCAGAAATCTGCTTCTGCTGATGGGTTGCAGTGTTAATAAACTACCATCACATAGATCGTACTCTCTCTTTCTACATCTTCACAGTCTTTGCTGTGCTTTTCCCTGCTTTGTCTTTATAACACCACCATAGAGAGCTGTTTTCCAGTTTTGCTACCCCAGACTCACCTCAAACCTCCAAAAACTAGGGATTCTCTTTAAAAAATTGAAATATCTGAAAAATGAAATAAGAAGTGAGTCACTCCACAGGCAGTGGCATTAATAAAGCCTGGCTCTCTAAAGATTTGTCTTATTTCCCTTTAAGCTCTTTGCTTCCATCAATAATTCAGGTTCCCACATGTCCCTTACATTGTCGCCATGGCAGAAGGGAAAGCCTGAAAACACTTGCTAGCCCGACAGCCAAGAGTAGGCGCTTTGCTACCTGGACCAGGGGCTCCATTTCAATTTCTATGCCAGACAGCCCATAGCTCTGTTTTCAGCCATTCCTTCATCCTCACCAGGACTAGAAATGTATCTTTAACAAACATCAGAACTGTGATTCCTAATGACTTCCTACTTGCTTCCACCTACTTCTAATGACTACAGTGTCAAAAGGGTCAGGAAATAACCACAAAACTTAGAAATCCTGCACCTGAGCTCTCCTTTTTCAAGCAGAAGAAGGGTTAGTCAGACCTGACACTCCAAGCATTTGCTCCTTCTTGCTTTCATGTCTTTTTGTCACATTTTGGAAGTCTGTCTCCACCTGCAAGCAGCCTTACCACTGCTGAACTGAGGGCCTAAAACTCAGTTCCTGTAATCTAAACTCAGCAGTACCAAGACAGAGTAGTCATTGCAGGCAAGGGTACTGTCCTCCCCACATCCCCATGTTAGGTGAAACATCAAGGTTTATTCACCTTTCTCACTACCTAATGGTCTGGTGTAATCCGCTGTAATTGCTTAGTCCTTTCAGATGACATCTTTCAGATGCTCACCAAAGACACAGGAGGAACCATCTAGAAGAAAAGAAGATGATGAGGGCTATTTCAAGTTGATGTAAGCAGGTAGCTTTTGTAGAGGCTCACAAAGAGAAAAAAGATCTTGGAGTAAGCCTTATGCATCAGGCACTTACCAGAACAGAGGAAAGCCCACTGAAACACTGAGTTTCCCTGCGACTAATGGAGGCTTAGTGCTCTTGGAAGACCAGCAGCTTGACTAGGAGGTGCGTCTGCTAGTAAATGCTCCTGCCTGCCTGGAGAAGCCCCACGAGTGTCTGGCAGGCATTGAGGTTAGGACTACTGGAACTGATTGGCCTACCTGTGGAACACTGAAGTGTTGGGGTTTTTTTTCTCTCAGCTGGCAAATGTTATCTTTCTTTAAATATCTTTAAATCCCTGCTGACAGTCAGCCTGGTGCAACAGGGACAGATTCCGTGTTAAGTTCCATCAGCGCAGTGCAATGAACCTGCCCTATTTTGGAAGTTTTCTTTTCATCATTTTTTCATTTTGCAGCCTCCAGCCAGATGCTTGCAACTCTGACATCTTCCTACCAACCCTCTACCATCTTCATGTGTATTAGATCTGTGCTTTTTGATGTACTATTTCCTGTAAATGTTCCAGTACGTTTGCTCCTTCTAATGACTTGCTTTTCTCCTTTGAACAACTTCTTCCTCATGTTGATTTCCTGAAGTACTTATCATTTATTGATGGATAGTTAATTATCACCAGGCAATAGATCTTGCTCAACTCCCTGAAAGCAGCAGCTGACATTTCGTGTGCCTCACTACCAATGATCTTTCACAGTCACAGATATTCTTTGCAGCAGATAATACATGAACCTGCATTTAATCACACCGAGTGAGTCAAGGATTCGTCCTTGTCTTTGGTTAAATCTCTGCCTATCTGCAAAAAGTCCTGATCAGTTTCCAGACTTGTCTCTGTTTACCGAGTGATTGATTGCAGGCACCAGCTCTCCTCTACCGACAAAACATTTTACCATACCATCAAATTACTGATCACAGTTCAGTTTTTCTGTGTGGTTACAACTACTCATCAGAATTATCTATTGCCCCTGCCTGGAGGCATAAACATCAAATCCTCTTGCTCTTCTCCTCTAATGTTCTCACTTTTAATATCTTGCACTTCTGTCTCTTCTTCATGTGGAAATCCATGCCCAATGTTGACCCCAGAGTCTGTACTCAGCCCAAGCAAAATGTGCTGTAGCAATTGGAGGCTGGGGAGGCAGTGCGCAATCTCAGGATCTCTTTAAGACCACCAATGCAGCCCTGCAGCTGTGGGGCATTTTTTCTGCCTCTGCTCCCTGCCTGCAAAACCCAGGCCATCCCTTCCAGGCCTAAGTGGTGTTTTCCAGGAGATCCAGATTACCCAGATTTCCTCACTGTGCAGCATGTCTCCAGAGGTCTGGGGGTTTGCTCTGACACCCATCATGAAGCAGAGCTTCTGCCACACCGGTAAGAAAAGTGAGAAAGAGCTGGCTCTCTTCAGCCTGGCTGTCTCCTGTGTGCAAAAGCACAAATTTGAGCCACACCCCACCCACCCCACCCCCCCATGAAAGCCACAGTTGGTGAAGCAGAGTTTGCTGTTTAATTGAGACAGATGCATGCAGACAACCATAAAACTTCACAGCCTAACCCCTCTGCCCATGCCACACAAGCACACACAAGTCACATACCATGAAGCTATCTTTGTTGCTGTTAAGACTTATTTGGATCAATTGTTTTTCTTTCCTTTAGCATAGGACTTTGCTCTGCTATCAAAATGCAAGGTAAGATGTCTAAGTGATAGATTCCAAAATGGTAGAAGTTGAACACCTTCCAAAGCTGGACCCAAGCCACTGTCAAAATGTATGTTACCGTTAAAGATGATTACCATCAATTTATGGACCCTATTGTGAGCATGTGAAACAAGATAGGAATATTGATGCTGATGTCTGCTTTTTTGTAAAGCTGTGTCCAAGTTTGGCTGCCATTCCACAGTTGCTGCATGTGATGGAAGAGCTTATCAAACCAAATCTGAGGTCGTCGGGAGAAATGCCATTGCTCTCATACCAGCTGGGACAGTCACTGTGGTTTTAAAACACGGTGAGAGTTCCCTGAGTGAATCAACTGATAACAGATAGGACATTACTCATAGTTTTCCACTTGGCAATTAAACTGGTGTTTCATACGCTGTATATTTGATTCAATCCTCTTTGCTGGTGTCCTGACTAAATTCAGAGCACAGGACATTTTTTTTAGATAAGAATTTGTCCTATGACTTTGCATCACTGTTTCCTTCCAACGCAAGATTGATCTTACCAGGGGAAGTATACATATTGCTTCAGATTGATGACCCCAGGCCTATTGCACTGAGAAAGCAGTGGTAGATGTACAAAACTTCTGGCTGTTAATGAATGGGAAAAGCCTGGTTAATCCTAAGAAGGTGTTATTTAAACTTAATGACTTAGATGTTGTTTTTAAACATGTATCTCTAGTTCTTTCTTTGTTATGGCATTGATATGGCACAGTGTCGTGGTTTAACCCCAGTTGGTGACCAAGCACCACACAGCTGGTTGCTCAGCATCCCCCCAACCCCGGTGGGATGGGGGAGAGAATTGGAAGAGCAAAAGTAAGAAAACTTGTGGGTTGAGATAAGAACAGTTTAATACTTGAAATAATAGAAGACTAATAATGATAATAACAATAATAATAAATTGTAATGGAAAGTAAAACAAGAGAGAGGAGAGAGAAAAACAAAAACCCAGGGAAAGAAAAAAAAACAACCAAGTGATGCAACCACTCACCACCCGCTGACCGACACCCAGTCAGTCCCCAAGCAGTGATTGCTGCCCCCCAGCCAACTCCCCCCAGCTTATATACTGACCATGACATCACATGGTATGGAATATCCCATTGGCCAGTTTGGGTCAGCTGTCCTGGCTGTGCCCCCTCCCAGCTTCTTGTGCACCTCCAGCCTTCTCAGTCGGTAGAGCACGGGAAGCTGAAAAGTCCTTGACTAGTATGAGCACTACCTACCAACAACTAAAACATCGGTGTGTTATCAACATTATTCTCATACTAAATCCAACACACAGCACTGTACCAGCTACTAGGAAGGAAATTAACTCTATCCCAGCTGAAATCAGGACACACAGCTACTTCACTTGGTATTACAGATCTCTGACCTGGCCTCTCCACAGCTCAGCATTTTATACTTTGTACTTCTGGCAGCTAGCTGTGAAACACTACCAAATGAGCCTAGTCCTATATTTTGCTCTTACTACAGATGAATGTGACTATCAAGTCACATATTAAGTTTTGAACCCTCAACAGATGGCCTCAGCCTGCTCCCATTGAACTTGGAGGAAGATTTGCCTTCTGCTGGATCAAAAGGCTTTGCTTAGAGTAATAGCACCAGGGCTGGCCTCGAACTTAGGAAAGTTCCATCCAGCTACAGCAATGTACTTCTCCCAGATTTGGGGAAGTCCTTCACTTCTTTGTTGCTAGTTCTCCCTCTCTCTCAATTAAAGTGTTTGTTATATATTTCACACCTTAGGTTTCATGCACTAGCAGATGTTAAGAAGATTGATTCAAGCTTTTACTCTCTGTTTCATCTTTAACCCAGCTCTCTCCTTTGATCCGTATATCCACATGGAGATGGATCTTTCTGGTTCTATATGTTCATCTTTGTACCTAACCTGTCCCCCTTTCCCACTCTGCTGGTGCTTTTGTCCAAACCTTCACCTTGATTATCAGAGGCACCTTCTCCTCTGACTTTTACAGCAACAACCCAGACTCTCTTAGGTTCACTTAACACGCTGTTAAGATGTCCTAGGACGTGCTCCCGTGGCAATATTGTCCCTGCTTTGGTTTCCACTCTTCAAACACGGTCATCGAAGAGGAGCCTTAAAAGGCTTCCCAACTTCATTCTGCCATGTTTGATTGTGCCAGTCCACATCTGCCCTGAGCCACATTGCTCTGCCACCTTCAGTGCCTCCCTCATCTATGCCCAGCATCGGTATCTTAATGTTTTGTCTCCTGCGTCCCCCACTGCTCTCAGTCAGTACCTACTGTTGCCACCTCATATCCTTCAGCTCCCTCTTAAAAACACATGTACCTTAACAGACAGCAAAAAACATTACTTATCTACCAGAAAGGTGCTTTGAAGGGATCTCAAGCTGTAGACAGAGCGCATTGACCTCCCCTCGCCAGCCAGAGTCGTACTCTGGGTTCTGCCACAGCCAGTGCGGAGGGACGGGTGTTGATTCCTTGTTGAAAAAGTCTCTTTTAGGCACCTGTCAGAGAATGGGGGATGAATTATCCTCCATAGCATTGCCTGTTGATTGCAGTGGCTACAACTAGCTTAAGTGAAATACTTAGCTTTTAGAGGTCTGAAACTGAGGTTCACCTTCAACCTACTGCCTTGCTGATGTGCTCTACACACCCATACTGGTTTTTAGAGGCCCTCCCTGGAGTGAGCACCACCACTCACCTTTCTTTTCATGTCTGCTGGGATCAGGGGTGTCAGCAGGAGGAAAGCCTCAGGCTGCTTCCCTCTGTCTGTGTGCCTGTGAATGGGGAGTGAGGTCCTAGACCAGCTCCCATCTGTGAGCTTGGTGAAAGTAGGACCCTTGGCACTTGGCAATTAGCACTGGATAAACAAGCAGGGTCATTTTACCCTTTCCTCAAAAACCCGTGCCCTAAATCCCACGCCAGTGAGGGGAAATTAGCTTCTGTAGGACAGCAGAGAAAACAGTGCTCTCCTTTCCCACATACACGAGGATAATTGCAGAAGGGGAGCGAAGGAAGAACTGTGACTTTCCGATACACAGCTGTTCCTCTGGGTCACTCCGCCTGATCCAGAATAGCTAAATGGAGCAGATTGCACAGGGGCAGCGTAACCTACAGGGTACATACATTTGACTCCACATCACTGCATCTTGTCAATGGTGAATTTAAAGTAAGCGCAATTTACTGGTTTTCCCTTAAGATTGAAAGGTGCTGACCTCATTGGTCAAGGAAGGGAAGCAAAAGTAGTTCATGACATGGTTCCAGAAGAAGGGATAAAAATAACTTGAGAGGGGCTTTTCATGAATTCCACTACAACATTTTATATGCATTATGCTTTTTTTTTTCCCAAACCAAGGGATAATTCTGTAGTCAGAGAAAGAAAACTCTTGCAAAAAAAAAACCAAAAAAGATCACTCATGAAAAACAGTTCTGAGGCTTTAGAATAAAACATCTTCACACCCTGTCCTTCAATAAGCAATAGGGAGACCACAAAGTTGGTAGAGAGGATTTCTTCTGTCATGCATTCGGTCAGTCAGAGCACACGTAGTATCTATAAAAATGTACACACATTTATCTCTGAAATCCAGACTAAATCCCATCTGAAGGTTTGTAATTTATTTTACAGGGGAAATGAATCACGAAAAGTAAGCTCATGCATAGAATATATTTGCAAAGAACACGAAAGCTGCAGTCCTTATCTAGCTAAACAGTTAAAGATGTGTTTAAATGCCACATGGAATGGGGACCTCTGTAAGGATCAGCATAGACATGGAAGTTTTTTGCCCACTTTTAAAATTATAGATGGAGCTTTCTCACAAGAAAATTTTCAAGTTTTAAAAAATGCCTTTTTTCTCATTCAGCACCAGGTGCAGGTGATGCACAGGTTTCCTGTGTGGCCTGTAGGAGACAGTCTCACTACAGTAACCTTTGTGGCAGAACAGGACACTTGTCCTCCTTTTTCTTTTAATCACTGAAATAGAAAAAAATACTTAAAAAAATAAGGTAGTGAAAATTGGAAGTGTTTCACAGTTACTGAGCTAACAACTTCTCTCCGCTAAAAGATAGCATTTTCTGAGTTTCTTCACCCACTCAGAGTCCTTCCAGCTGTTCTGCACTTTTGAACTACCACCTAATGAATAAGTAATACATTGCCTTCCTTAAAAGTGGCAAGTGTATATAAACAAAATAACAATGAACGGATGCCTTTAAAATACAGTTCCAGTTTTCCATCTACTCTGACATAAAGCATCTGTCAGTCTTAAGCATTTCTTATTTCCACGAATAATTTTAGTGTTGAACTCATGACAGTAAAACTCTCAGTGGATATCACAGAGCCCTGTTCTTATCGTGAGACATGAAATTGTTTGTAGACTTGTGGGATCCTGTTTCAGCAATTTCAGAACAGTTTGACTTGCCAGGCCCTCCTTGCCCATGTCCACTTTTCTTAGTTCTTTCATGGATATCACAGTCACCACTTTTTTCACTGTCCAAAGCACTTGTGTGGGTGCCTCTAGGTACATGCTTGTCTAAGTAATTTTTAAGTTAAATTCAGTTCTCTTGGCTAGACGATGCTTTCCAACGGTGTGCGCTGTTCCCAGTAATGCAAAACTGAGGTTTGAGAAGTGGGGAAAAGTTCACTAAGGTTACGTCCTTGTTAGGTTTTGAAGTTTGGGGAAAAATGTTTGCTTTTAGGCTGTTCCTCACTTCATGTGATTGTGCCACACCAAGGTGGGCACCATGCGCATTTTCACCTCATAATCACCATCCTGAAGAATTGCCATCACACTCATTGAAAGATGAGAGACATATGTAAGATCTATCTGACGAACCATCAATGTGACTGATAAGCTGATCTTGCCTGCCCATGTTTTTTCACTCCGCTTTTATCACACTTTCTGCTACAGGAAAAGAACTGTTTCAATAATAAATCAGAACAAATAAAACTCTTCAGCCATGAAAAACAGACTGGATCCTTGTGCTAAAATTTACTAGGGCTAATTTAGGTATAACAAAATTCAGTCTTGTACTGACACAGGAGCCATGGATAAGACAATCCAGTATAGATCCCTTCAAACAAACTGAGACCAAGATTTATGCATCAAGTTTTGAGGGCTCCTGTCTTGAGATATTAAAGGATGATCCCCTCCACAGCTTAGAAATTACTTCTTTACATGACAGCAAGAACTGCCCCTGAAATTTCAATCTTCATTCCAAAAATTGCCCTTTCCAAATGCATACTGCACACCAGAGAAAGCTAAGAATTTATTTGAAATCCAAGTTGCCGATGAAAAAAACAAGATCCTGTCCGCTCACAGCTCTTAAAAGAGAGCATGATATACTTTTTCAGAGGTAGAGAGTTATGCTCGATGTCCTGGCTAAATAAGTAATTATATTCTGTCCACCTGACTTCCCTGTGGGACTTCAAATTAAAACAATACTTAATCTCCTCCAAGTTGTGAGGCAGTATGCCTGAGTTCCAGCCAGGAGACTTTACATTTCTGTAGTAGATGAACTAATTACCATTATCCCCAGTGCCTGCATAATCTGAAGTAAAAATATCTCTGCTTCTCCTGCATCTGCACCTTCTGGGTCCCAGAAGGAAACCATATTTCTTAACTCAATAAAAGTCTTTCAAGTCCTATCACACTGATATTCTTCTCTTTCACTTTTCCCTCACTCCTAGTTTTCAGGCAGAGCTTTCTAACTATTTTACTATTTATTTGAAGTAGAAAGACTTTTTAAAAGCCTGAGCGCTGGCAGAATGGCTTTCTCTATGATCCCTTGATTGCCTCCATCATACAGCAGCTGTGCCAACATGGGCTGCAGCCACCCTCATACCTCCCTGGGGCTCTCTGTGAGGAGCAGAGTGTGAGAAGGTACCTGTGGCTGCTGATTTCACAGCGAGCGTGTGACCTTCTCCAGCAACAAAAATGTGAGGTGAAGGTTGATGTTAGCTCAGTGCAGCTGTGGACCAAATGTTCATGTTTTAAAAGGGCTAATTGCTTACAAAACTCAGGCACGATCTGAAGAAAATGCTTTTTTTTTGTTACAGGACCACATGGAGAGAGTCAGGAGAATGACTTGGTCATCGGAAGTGTGCCTTCTCCCTTGCAGAAGTTAATGTCCCTCCATATCACAGCTGTAAGATCAGTTACCCCTTCTCTGGTCTCTGCATGTACATTCTCAGGAATAGCCTTACATTTATGCTATCCATGCCTAATTGCCTAATTGCATAATTCCCCTCCTCTTAAATGAGGATCCAATTGAAACTTTCCATGTATGCCAACTGCTCTTACCCCTTGGCAAGTTTGTCGGTTTCCCTTTGAGAATTGGCAACCAGTAGTATACAGTGGCCACCAAAATTATTGAAACAACAGTATTTATTATTCATATTATTCAACACAACGCTAAAGAAAAAAATAGTTCAAAGTAGCAGCATTTTACATGCAAGTCTAACTCAGCCAAAGCCCAGACATCGGTGACGGCAACTGAGAAAGGCCTGTCTTAACCAGCTACCCCAGGGTGCTTCTGACTCTGTCTCCGACGTTCAGAGGGATTGAAGTGCTCAAGCATGCAAGTAACTCTTGAAAATGGGACTCAGACATATCTGAATTGCCAAGAAATATTCTACCCGACTGCAAGCCAGACTAATGATTTATGCCTTTAACAAAGGCACAGAGTATGTACACACATATGTACCCTCCCTCTACTTGTCTTGCCTGATCAAAGTTAAGATAAAGTTTAAAAACTTCATCCTCTTTTAATTAGTGATTTCATACATGATTGGGTGGTTCCAGGCTCAAGTTTTCTTTTTCAAAACAGGCTGACCTACAGAGCTCTGATTCTGTTGTCCTTGCTTCTTCCATATTAACAGAAAAGAGACTTTTTGTCCCCATAAATAATGCAGTTTTGTCTCAGAAGACACTGCTTTGACACTGTGTTGACAACAACTTCCCTATGTAGTTTTTGAGACTGTTAGCAACCACTGACTGTGGCACTGCACTACCAGGAAAAGAGCTGTCTTTCTGTCAGTCATTTTTCTACTATCCTAGTGCCTCAGTGTTAGCACATTTTTTTCCCTGCTATTGCAAATTGTTGAACCTTAAAAAAATTAGTTTCATATACACTAGTGATCACTTCCATAGATGGGGCCTAAGGCAAAACACACAGATGAAATACTATGCATCTTCTTCTGACATTTTCTGGTGAATGCTATCCATTATATTACAAATAAAATCACTAGGACCAGCTGCTCATTTTATCTGTGCCCTTCCAATCAGACCAGCTATTAAAGTCTCCTTACTCAAAAATTTTCTCCATTCAGACAGAATCTCTGCAGAACAGTTATCCAAATAATATTAACAATTTATTCCATGACTGTTACATGCAATACATATTATATATCTACGTGTGTATATACATACACACACTGAGGTATGTTATATAAATGTATATTATATAGTATAAATATTATATACACCATCTAATATACAATAACTATATATTATTATATATTGTAATTATTATATACAGGTACATAATATATATTGTATGCAAGTATATATTATATATAATATATATTATATACCTGTATATAATATATATATCAGTAATTTGTGTATTCTTCCTTTTTGCTGCTCAACCACCACTACATTTGTGTTCACTGGGCTTTGTTTTCCATGCACTCACCCTTAGAAGATGATGTGGAAACATCTGCAAGTGCAAAAGTTTTACAGGCTCAAGTGGTACCTCAGTGCGCTACAGAGATCCTCTCAGCTCTTGAACTCAGATGTAGAATGGGTGCAGGTCGGGGTGCGGGAACCACCTCTGTGCGTCCTCTGTTGCCATTGGAAAAGAAGGTAAAGAACTATGGGCATCAGGATTCAGGGAATACAAGCAGAATAACTTTTAACTCCAGTAGACTTTAGCATCTGAAACTTCTGCTCATTCGTAATGAAATTGTTCTCCCGAAGAATAATCCAAACTACTGGTGGGGAAACCTAGATCTGATATCTGACCTGTCAACATTGAACAAGAATTGATGCTCAGCGAAGAAAGTAAAAAGTATCTCAGCTAGACCAATACAGAATAGGGCAAAATCTTAACCTAGACACCCTACTCCGCCGGGAGTTAGCCTAATACCTCAAAATACAAGATTTAATTCATCACCCTGCATAATATTGGACCCATAATGCATAATAAGGGATCTAAATCTTTCAGATTTTTTTTTTTTCCTAAATCCATATATTATTCATCAATACTGCTGGTATGAAGGTTCACTGGAAGAGATGGATTCCGTGTGAAAGAAAAATGTCATATTCTTTCTGTAGCAGTGAGCTGCATTCATATCTCACTGCTCCCCACTAAAATAATATTCACTGAAACCCTGAGCGTAAAGGTCTTTATGAAATGTTTATTGAGAAAGAACATATCCTACCTGTAATTTCTAAAGCAAAATGAGTAGGCTGGCTTAAAGCATTTTGAAAATAAGTATGAAAAGTTAACCTCATATGCCACATCTGAGCTGTTCCTGTGTTATTCCAGTTGAGATAATTTACAAAACAAGTATTTGCAATGGAAGACTGCAGCATGATATTAACTTATGTGAATGCATTATAATAGTCAAGTATTTAATCACTTTTCAATTCTTGTAAAACAAAGAACATTTTCCAGCATGTCTGAACTGTGCTCGCTGTAGTCAATGGGTGTTCAACTCCTTTACACAAGAGAATTGAGTTCACCACCCTGCATAATGAAAACCTACTGTATTTTAGACTATAACTCAGCAGGTGATTGAATATTATCTGCTTCACAGAAAAAGACAAGTAAAATGAGCTCTTCAGCTGTAAATAATTCGGTCATAAAAGAGAAAGCTAATGTATTTTTTAGGTAACAGTCTCAGCTCTCCTGCATGGTGCACTGATTCTCCCTAGACAGTTCTGGATTTCATATTATCAGCCACCCCAAAAAGGGAATGTTAGTGAGGATTTTTGTGAAAAGTCTCTTTGCTAAACTAAGCATGGAAATCCACATGAAGACTTCAGTGCAGAACATGGCCTGATGGCATTTTCTTCTCCCCAGCAAAATGGGAAGAAAAGGAGTACTGGAATAATCTTCTTTATCATCTAGAAATAGATGACAGAGAAAATAGAATTCTCCCCCACACCTCCCAAAGTTAATCCGTACGGTTTGACAGCTCTGCAAATGCTCTCACAGGCTTTAGCAGGCTTTGGTTTATATTTCTAATGCAAAATTAAGGTTTTAGATTATGTTTTGGTTTTAGAATATCCATAATGTAAAAAAGCACTGGACATCAAAGTAGTCAACTAATCCCTTTATCCAGAGCTGTTCAGATCAATCATTAAAACACCATGAGGTTCTGACAGGTGCCACCATGACAGATTTCTTTCCCCCCATGTTGTTTTCATTGCCGCAGATTTTTTGATTTGGGTCATAATTGCATTTGGGCTTTCAATGGCATGTAGTCAAACTACCTCATTTTGAATGTTAATTTCCTGAAAATAATTGAAAACCAATCCATATTTTTAATCTGTGGCAGGTGCTTGGCTACAACAGCCTCCTTTTGTTGTTGTTGCCATTGACATACAATATGTGATCCAGGAAAATGTCTGGTTCCCATGGCTATCTGCCCAACACTGGCTTCGTTAAATAACTGGTTTCACCTAGCCAAATTTCGAATGTTTGCAATCATTTACTTGTAATGCTGCTTATTGCCTGCCACCATTTCGTAAGGCAGCTCTTCAGCATTTTCAGCCCCGCCCTGCTAGCACTCGGTCTGTAGACAACACACCCTGCGGTGTATTGTACCCTGATGAGGCTTCCCCAAAACCTTTCATAAAGCCTGTCAAATAGCATGGGTGATCTCTGTGCTGCCATGTGCCTGAAGCACCACCGTAACACAGCTTATGCTTGAACTGTCATAGTAGTAGTGGCAAAATACACCCGATAAGGAGACGGCATTTTGTTCAGTGGAACCATAGCAAATTCATCCATTCGTGAAAATACCATGTCTTTTATATATATATATATATGCGCATGGATATTTATGTTAATTTGCTTTTCCTACTTCACAGTTCAAGTTATTCCCATATTACACAGGGTGAGGCAAGGTTTGTGGGAAGAAGTAATGGTTTTTATGAAACCAAGATAGTTTCTCAGAAAAACTAAACAAGCCTTCCTGTATACAGGCCCTTCTTCAGGTCTGAAGCCAAGATGTTCATACAAAGTGATTTTCAAATATGGCCACAAGAACTTAGCCTTCAAGAGTGACACATAGTATTTAACTCCTCTATAACCAGCCAGACCACTAGAAAAAACATGGGGGCCCTTCTCACAAAAAATCAAGATATAAAATAGAATAAGTCTGCATAGAATATGCTGTGTATGTATGTCTACGCAGCATACAGCCATCCCAGGCAGAGGTAATGGTTCTGGTTTAGAAAGCAGAATTAGTCAGCCTTTCCATAGTATATTGACAACTTTTCTGCAGCAAGCTTGAGCCTTCGTACCGCTGAGTAGTACAGATGTGCCCCCGTAGTGTCCAGTGTAGCTTCATCCTGGCTTAAAGTTTGGTGTGTACTTAAATGCTTTCCTGGGCTATTTAAAATACTTTCATTGCACCCTACCTATTAAAAGCAGATCACAATAATCCTGGAGATGGGAGAAGTGTTTAAAAACACTTTAAAAACACCTTAAAAACAGTCTACCTGTCTGTTAGAAATTTTGAAATTATTGCTGTCAGCCTGTTTCTCACAGGTGAGGAGTGAAAATGCTTTTGCTTAGCATCTTTCTCCTCTTTTTCTGGCCAATCTCCAGTCCCATCTCCCCAGGATTTCTTACTCATTGCTAATAGGCAGCTGCAATTAAAGTCCTTTAAAACAACCTGCTTTCATACCAGTTGACTGCAAGCTCTACAGCAGTGTCACAACCTTCTCATTTTTATTCCTAAGGACATGCGATTTTTCAAAGTTTGAATATATTTGATCTCTTCGGTTTTTAAAAGGCCATCAGGAAGACTGATTGTTCCCAGCTAATTGCAGAGGGAAAAAGGAGGAAGTTGGTTGTTAATAATAGACAAATGCCCTGATGTCTAGATAGACTTCAGTCATGATAATGCACAAGGTTTGGTGTCTGATTTGGCAAATTTGATCCTGTACCAACAGACTGTACAAACTGAGTCCAACTCGGGCATGACTATATCAGCAAAGTCTTGGTGTTCAGTGGCATTTTTTGAGGCTGTTCAAAAAAAGACAGATCCAGTTCTCAGAGTATGCTTCAAGCTTTCCCCAGAGCGGGCGTCACCACTGTTGGAGACAACTTTTGAGCACGGACCCTCCTGTGGGTACGTCCAAACCATAGCTCTGCTAGAAGCCGCAGAATGGCCACCGGTTGTACCCGGAGTCGGGCTTTCCGCTCACAGGGTGACAGCCTTCTCTGCTTGCTCTGTTAGCACAAGGGACACTCTCCAGGGGGGTTGCCACATTCCCTTTGGGGAAGGGACAGTCCAAGAGTCAGAACAGAGGATTTCTTTGCCATACTTTCAGGTCTGCTATCCGGAGCAGAAGAGTGAAAAGGGCTGTTTGACAGGTATAAGATGAAGCAGCTGCCTCTCTTCTTCCACCTCTGCTTCACCAGGTATGTGAAACAGCTTCTCTGACCACATGAGGTTGTGTTTAAAGGCAAGAAATTCCAAGCAGAAAAACACCTTGGGCCATGTGTTGTGTACACGCTGCACGCCTGCCTCCCCTCCTGCTCCCCAGGGCCATCACAGAAGTCCACATCTTCTTGACCTGATTCTTGAGCTGAAACAGAAGAGGTGCTGGTGTGTATTTAACGTGCAAATATTAATGTGTAATAGTGACAGGAGTATTGTAAGTGACCTGTAAAACTCCTATCTGATAACAAATTTTGCATATTATTTAGATTATAAATACAATACATTTGCTTTGTAGTTTTAAGATCTATAGGCTGGGAGGCTGTGGGCCACCAACCTTTGGACAGCCAGGAAAAGGGATTTCCTTCCCTGGGCTTGGGACACCTGTCAAATCCTATGGTCTGGCCAGGACTAACGTGGGAGGACCAACGGTGCAAAAACCTCCGTAACCTGTAGCTTATGCCAGTCAGCAAAGTAATGCTAACCATGCCAGCAGCGGAGCTGCTCTATGTATGCCTGACGCAGCCTTTCTTGGCAGCAGGTCTGACTCATTTCTCTGTCCCTTCATGCACACAGCTTGTGCCCCCGAGGAGTCTGAGTGCACGCTGCCACAACCGCTGTTTGACTTCAGGTATCGCCTTGACTTTGTCCGCTGGACAGACGCAGCACTGACTTCTGTAGTGGTGCTCTCTTGCAGCCTTGCTGTGCTATCCATTAGAGACTTCTAAATTACACACTAAGGATAAAACAAATAAAAGGAGGGAGGAAAGCAGATTTGGAAAAATACATATTTCTATGCATTTTCTTTTGCCAATTGGAGGTCCTGAAAATTGGATCTTGCTGCTTTTTTTTTTTTTAAAGTCTTCTTTAGAGCAGAAGAGTTTTCCTTAAGCAAAGAATATAATTGCCCACCAGACTATATAATTATTAAGCTGCTAAAAGGTACAGCTCTAGATAAGCAACGTCTTTGGGTAGATTTTCTTTTGCACTGGGCTTCTTGGAAGGTTTTATGATGGTTTTATTTTAAAGGAACTCAGTCTGTATGTCTGAGCACAGGAGAGGAGGGAGACTGGCAAACTTCTCTGCAGTTCTGAGCTTGGCAAAATGTGCTTGTGGTCTGCAGATGTTTGTCCTCTATCTCTTGCAGCATCTTAATGATGCAGCTCACTGAGCCCTGCCACTTGCCCCTGAATTTTCCTCTCGTGCTTCCCCTCAGCTTATTTTCACCTCATTCAGTAACTATTAACATAATGCTGCTGTTAGAAGCCAGTAGGGGCTCATTGCTGCTCTCCTACAGCCACTCTCTACCCTGATACACTCACCTGTCTGAGTAAATTGAGCTAGTAAAGAGAAGGCAATTTCCAGGCCACAAAGATTTTAAGTGAGCTTTGCACCTGGTGTAAATCAGCATCGCTCTGTGCTATGCAGTTTTTCCAGCAGTGACTGGTTTAGCCCCAGTTCAGCAGATGACAAATGCGTATGATTCGTTTTTAAACATGATGATTCAGTAGGGCCGCAGCAAACCCCACATTAAGGTGTTTCTTTTGCTTTTAATTCCTGCTTTAGTGAGCTAAAAGATCTTGCACAGAAAAAAAGAAAAACAAAGGAAACATCCGCGTTAAGCTCAGCTGAGTCCAAATTCTAGCTTTTGCTCTTGGGCTGTGATGCTGCAAGTTACAGTGACTGGGACTACGGATGGGTATTAAATGGTTGTCACAGGCAGATGATGTTGTGTACAAGCAAATGATCCAGCATCACATTCCAGAGCCAACCGTGTTACATTAGCGAGGAAGCTGGGCCAAATTCATCCGCTGTGCAATTCACGGCCTTTTTGTCTCCAGATTTTCCTTTTTTTTTTAGTATCTGCCAAGAGGGTAGTTTAGAGAACATTACACTGTCATAACATTGTATTCCACTGGCAATATTCCTTAATTGTAGTAATAATACATAATCAGCCATATATGTATGCATTAATATATTAGCTGCATAGCTTCAGCACTAACTTCTGTTACACCCAACAACAGTCATGCTTGGCTGCCTCATTACCTGAGCTCCAAGATATGAATTTCTTTCCATTACATGCTTGGGGTATACATTATTTTTATAATAGCAGCCAATGATGTTTCTGTCAGAAAGCCGTGGGGTTTTATTGTGGAGTCTATAATTTTTGTACAATGAGATTTTCAGAGGACCGAACAGAACAGCGTTGCAGCGCATTGATGGGCTGGCAAAGGGTGAACTCTTGGCACGCTTATCAACCCAGAGGAGTTTAGGGACACCTAAAACTACCACTGTCTTCACCTCTAGCTGTGTGTGCTCAGGGTGTCAGAAAATAAGCCCTTGCTTTCGGGGTGGCCAGAGTCTGCTGAAGATTTTGCTGTGACTTCTTTTCCCGAGGGCACTTGTTGGACCCATAGGAACAGGCATTGCTCCCTAAGCAGAGGGGAGCAGCTATTGAGTGGGAAGGAAGGACACTAAGAAGAGTCAGAAAATGGGGTTTTTTTTATAAAACCATTTGTCTGCAGTAACCGTTAGGCAACAATTAAGAGCTGAGGGAGGGAGCTTCTCAGCTGGCCTGGGGCAGGGCAGCTTCAGCTGGTCCCAGCTACTGACTGGAGTGTGTGTGATTTAATGCAGTGCTCCACATCCCCCCATTCATTTACTGTCCTTCACCCAGATTCGGACAAGCTTTTGAGCATAGACCTACAGGAGCTAAACAGCACACCACAGTGCCACCTATTAGAGTTACAAACTTGCCTCTGAAGCCCCTGTGAGCCAGCTGAAGAAAGGCCAGTGGGGTCTATGAAGGGTAAAAAATAGTACAAAGGAAATCGTGCTATGATGCGCACTTGTGCTAGAAGGGTATGATACCAGGGGAGGTAACAATGATGCTAAAGGAAAATAAATCAGACAACAGAGAAGGCCAACAATTTTGTCTGTCTCTGCAAAAGCCTTGAATGACATCTGCTGAATGACAGTGTGACTCAATTTGCAAAGTCTTATTTTTAATTGAAACAAATAGCTACAAATGACATGCAGAATAAATGGATGGCTTTTTGCTGTGTTTTGCAAAGGTGAAATGTGGGACTGTGGAAGGAGGTGACATTGGTGAAGGGACTAACTTTGAAATGATAAAGAAAAATGAACAGGGGAGGAAAAGAGAGGGAATTGGAAGAAATGGAGCAAGAAGAACATTATTTTGTGTAAATTAAATTTAAATAAAAAAGGATGACACTGGCTCTGATCTTGTCATGCTGAAGTATTTTAAGGCCAACAGTAATAAGAGAATTATATATAACATGAGTACCCCATGAGTGCCAGGTCCACATTTTTTTCTTTTCTAATAATGAAGCTGCTGATGCCCATTTGTCAAGACGACAAATAAACACCCTTTATATTGACCAAAATGCTAGCCTCAGTCACTTATCATCTTCAGAGTTCACCTGCATCAAGGTGAGGAACAGTGAAATCTACTGAAAAAAGGCAAGAAAACACCTCAGAAATGTTAGGTTGCCATTTGACCTGTCTTTCAAGTCTCCTTAAATAGCTGGGCACAGCAGAGGGTCCTTTTCTGTGCCTTGCTGTTTTCAGACTGCTGTAGAAGTTGATTTCTTCCACTCCAGTCTAATCAGCTCAGCAAGAGTTGCAGAGAAACTCCATCTGAACAGCGACAGCCATAAAGGAAAACTGTGAGCCCCCTCTGCCTAGAGGGTTATCATGGGTGCTGGCATATGCATGGTGGGTGGGTTCCTCCTAAGGGCCAGCAGACTTTGTCATGTAAGAAAGGGAAGGAAGAACATGGGAATATTCAATCACATGCATAAAATCCAGCAGCATTAAAAGAATGATTCCTGCTATTCCCAGAGAAAGGCCACACAGTAATGCTATTATTAGGTATGGCTCAAGTTTCATCTGATGTTGTCACATGCCAGAACCTACCAAGGCAAAGATGTTTACCTACTCCAGGCAACTGCATGGAGGCATATGGGTTGAGTGGGCCACTGATGCAGTCAGTCACAGGGCAGATGCAAGGCAAGACAGGTAGCAGCCACAGAGGCAATTTGTTTGCAAAATGGAAGACAGGCAAAATCTTGTCTCTGGTCTCATGCAGGCTGGCTCAGCAGGCTTCAAAGAAGAAACAGCAAAAAATTTTTAGCTTTCTGGAATAAGAGAATAGCAGCTAAAGGATGAATTGTAACTCTAAGAAAAACCATACAACTCACTGCCACAGGATGTTGAACTCAATGGTATATATTTGTTAAAAAATATTTAGACTCATTCATTCACATTCACTTATTATTAAACATGACAGTTTGGATGTAACTGCCTTGCCAGAAAGTGCCTGAACATTGTCAGATGTGAATCATTTCATATTGGCCCTTTCCCTTACACACATTCCCTGTGAATTGTCTATTGGACAACAGCAGAGCTGGGACGCTGGGCTAGATGAAGCTCTGGTCTGACCTCCTATGGCCTTTCTCCTGTTCTTATGACGGCAAATCCACATGGCATACCAAAGGCATAAAACGACTGTGTGGCAGCATATATTCACTGCGGTAAATGCCATGCTAATGCATGTACCCAGATGCTGAGAGGTAGCTGTCCTTCAGCTCTCCTGGAGTCTGAGCAGAGAAAATCTGCCAGCCCTGAAGACCACATAGGCACATCTTTAGACAAACAGATTCTTACTGCAGAGGCAAAGTTATTAATTGTTCCCTTGTCTGCCCTTGAGGGAGCACAGTTATAGCCCATCGCTTACTGTGTGAGCCCCCAGTCCCTCAAAGCCTTCCCTGTCTGCTTAGCTTCATGCAGCACAAACAGCCTTACTGAACTTCAATCAGGCAACTCGCAGTGCGTAACATTAACATAGCAAGATTTTGTAAGTCCAGGGCTTAAAGCTGCAGTCTAGCTCAAAAAAGTACTTATTTGTACTGCACAATTTCTAACATGTTTTCCTATAGGAGTAGTACTGACGTTTGACTAGTATGTGCAGTTATACTCACAATTGATTTTCCCATTCCAGAGAGGCAGTTGTACATATAAGCAAATACTTTTTCAATACCACCCAGAAGGAAGAAAAGGATATTTGTATGACAAACTGTTTCTAGACAAACATAGGTATTTGACTGAAAATTAAATCGAAGCAGCAATCTTCAGTATGGGTCAAAACTTAGAGAGAGCTCTTTTCAATCTTTTTCCTGTTTGGGGAGCCCTAGGTATTTTCCAGTGGATGCCTGCATGGATGGATTAAATCTAAGCCCACTGGCAATCAGCTTGCTGGGTTTAGTTACCTTCCATGGGCCCCCAGATGTAGTCCTTGGACCACTGAGCCATGACCACAGGTTTTGGAATCACTGCTGTAATTCTTCAAAATTTGGAAGCACCTTGATGTGCTGAGAGGGTTGAGGTATAATGCCGCGTTATGAATTTCCTCATAAATTCACCCTTCAGATCTGGTATCATGTGCAAGCCTTTCCTTCCCCACAACAGGAATTGATAAAGTGGAAGTCCTCCTTTGCCAGGCAAAAGTGGAAGGTAGGGTACAGAGAGCGGTCTCATTTAGAGACAGTGTCCAAATCTGGATCGGATTGTCACTTTTCTCCCTGGGGAAATACAAAATGAACAAAGATCCTGAGTTAAAAAAGGGTTTGCTAACAAGACCAGAGAAAGGAGGACACGCTAACAAAACCCCACACCACTCACATGAGAAGAGGTCATTGCAGAGCCAGGCCTGTCACCCCATAAGGCCAATGGCCCCGAATTGTCTTCAATTCGGACAGGCTGCTGCCTCCCTGCCCGGGGCGTTGCTCCCAGTGTGCAGAGGGATTTGCGATGCTCCTTTTGCTGGGTCTAACACTGGCACCCAGCAACCCACGCCCGCGGCAGAGCTGCCGGAGAGCCCTGGCGGGGCCGGGGGCGGTGGGCAGCGGGGCGGCACGGCCAGCAGCACCCTTAGTGTCTGCCCTGCCTCTGATTGTCTCAGACAGGAATCTCGTCTGGAAGGGTCTCCAGGGCTCTTGACCCCTTT
>NW_008824474.1:627578-648589 GCF_000699105.1 Pygoscelis adeliae
GCCTCTGATTCTCAGACAGGAATCTCGTCTGGAAGGATCTCCAGGGCTCTTGCCCCCTTTATTTTTTTTGCGGTTAGTTCTTCCTCCCCTCTCTGTCTGCCACCTGAGCCTCAGCGTGGACCTGCGGGAGCAAGGGTGAATGTGTGGCCAAGCCCCTGCCCAGGCACACATGCCCTGCCACAGGAATGCTGAGCACCAGAGCCAGCATACAGTGGTACTTCCCCAGGAGATTTTTCTCCGCCTCCAGCAAGTTTCGGCTCAAGGACTTTTGTAGGAAAAATGGGTGGGTTTGTTTTTAACAGCCCTCAATCGTAATTTGCGGAATCGCTTTCTGAGTCCATGACAACATTTAGCACCATCACTGCCCTGGGGCACAGAAAAGCTCTTTGGCTGAGCAATCTGTCAGGCAGAGGGTAAAGCAGGACTCTTTTCTGTCTGTTTTGAACCTGCCACCAATTAGTTGCACCTGATGTTTCCACTACCTGTGGGGCAAATATTACAGGCTTTCTTGGGCTGGGTTTTTGCTATTGATTTGCTTTCAGACAAAGATATGGAGAGACACAGACACAGACACACGTATTCTTGTGCCGTCAGGGACTGCTGGAGGCCCCCTCCTTCACTGATCAAAGGTGACAGTTTAGAAGTAGGAGAAGCAGATGTTGGACGCAGATACCCAAAGGGGAGGGGAAAGAGGAGCAGGAAGGGGGAGCAAAACAAAGCCAGAGTGAGATCCAATTGCCCTCTGTCAATACACCCAATAGTTAAGCACCAAGGAAGCAGAAAAACTGTCTAAGGCAATGGATAAAGCTGGGAAAAATAAACAGGTACACCCTGCCTATGAATAAACTTAGGCGGCAAATCAGAAGGTGGTTTCCAGTCATGAGAAGATTGAAGCTTGGGAACAGCCTTTGGAAGGAAGAGCAGGGACAAAATTTACTACAGTTAAGATGGAGACTGATTGGCTTGTGCAGTGCATATATATCATGGTAGCCAGTAGTCACAGCAGACACTTTTGTGGTACCTACAAGACCTTTTACAAACTCCTGTGTTGTTACAAAACAGATGAATCCACAAACCTGGCTACAACCAAAGGATTACAGTCGAGCAGAGCAGAAGCTTCCGTCAAAAACATGCAGCCAGGAAAACATCTGCTGCTGCGAGACAAGTTCTTTGATGGTGTGTCATATTTGAGATATGAGGGGGAGTTTCAAGATGTCTGAGGGGAACCCAGAACCTGGCAGCATTTCCAAAATAAGATGCAGTCTTACCGGTGTAAGTCTGTTCTGCCACTGAATCTCTGATGCTGAAAAAAGCTTGTGGCAAAACAGCACAAATGCAGTATGGGTCAGTGGCATAGGTGTCGCTTTTGTTTATTAGGATGTGAGATGAGTTGAATAATTTTTTGTCTGTTATGATTATTTATGTGTGTGGGTGTAAACATGCAGTTGCTTGAGCTTTCTGGTTAGGCTGTTATTGCTCAAGCCCAGACACAGCTTTAGCAAACTAAACACACAAGGTCAACAGAGCAGCAAGTAGACAGGTGAAGGGGGGCTTGATGTGCATCTACAGTTATGTAACAAGTAAGAAAGCACAACACAAGATGTCGAGACTTGCCTGAGCTGCAGCCGGAGTGAGACTGCAGGCAGGGAGCCAGGACTCAAGGACAGACCTGCCACCTGGCCGGGAAGGCAAGCTGTCCCGGGCGTAACTGTCATCAAATGTATATGGAGTTGGTTGCACAGGTCTGGTCTGTTAAGAAGACAACAACAAACTTCTGAGTTGGCAGAGCTGACAAGTGGGCTGCTCTCTGGACCTTCTGGAAACTGAAAGGCTCACACTTGAACTCATAATTAAGGGTAACAGGGACTGATCCCCAAATTGTCAGACCTACTCAATAGTTCTTACTCATATCCAGTGCTGTATTTAGGGGTGGTCCCCATCATTGTCTAAATGCTGTCCTTTCTCTCAGGAGCCCAGAGCCACTGGCTGCTGCGGGGTGAATTGGGGACTGCAGTTTGGCCATGTTGCTTTCAGTTCTGCAAGTATATTCTTGTAGCTTCCTCATGCAAAGAGTGACAGGAAGGCGTCATGATGGGTAACAGCTCCAAGTTGTCCCATGTGAAGCCATCATTTTCTTTTTTTATTGCAGTTTAGCATTTTTGCTATGCAGTATATGTACTGTAGTGGCATGTTTTTTAATCATTCACCCTGCCTCCTCCATGCTTCCAGGCAGCCTTTCTCCCTCCTCCCCGCCCCCCATACTAGCAGCTCTTTTGGGCTACGTACTCATTCAGAAAGTATTGAGAATAGGTTCTCAAACCATTTGACAGAGCATTGTTATCACTCAGGAAACACTTCAGAAACAATTTTTCGAAGCTTATTTCACGAGATGAAAAGCCAAGGAGTGAGCTACTTCTTCGTGACTCCTTCAGTCATTTTAGTCAGTTCTCATTGTAATACAATTTGAGTAAGGTGATGGGAGGAGACTAGTAAAGGCTGCCAGCTATACTGCCAGCTATACAGGAGTTAAAAAATAATCCAAGTAATAAACTGTATTATAGGTATATCCAAGTCTGATCACAATATGGGGGCAAGGGCAGCTATTAAGAAAGAGGTCAAGTTTTGCAGTTAAAACACTAGAAAGGAGGTAAGTCTTCATCTTTCTGGCCACATCTACACCATCTCTTGGTGGTGGCCACCTGGGAGATGCAGAAAGTCTGCGAGGAAGGGAATGGGGGGCGGGGCAGCTGTGTTTGCAGCTGCCCTGAAGGCACATGTGTCTCAGTCTCCATCCTTGACAAGCGGGAGCAGTCCTTCCTATGCCTGTCCTGCCCTGCCCTATCTGGGGAAAAGTACCTGGGACATGCTTTGCCAGGGATGGACTCCTGGGGTAGGTTTTACTGGGAAATGTAGCGCTGAATAGCAGCAGGTGGATACCTCCATGCCTCAGGAAAGGCTCTGGCTGTGCAAGTCTTGGGGAGGGCTTTCTGCTGAAGGACCTGGTTGTGCCACAGGTTCAGTGCCTCCTGATGAGCCCTGGGGCTGAGAGGAAAGTGAGTAGGTTCCTCAGCACCTTTTGGGGCTTGAGGCAATCCCTGCCAGCTGAATGCTACATGGTAAGCAAAGGCATCCCT
This sequence comes from Pygoscelis adeliae, assembly GCF_000699105.1. NCBI lineage: Eukaryota > Metazoa > Chordata > Aves > Sphenisciformes > Spheniscidae > Pygoscelis > Pygoscelis adeliae. The sequence continues at coordinate 630,713 of NW_008824474.1, forward strand.
AGGGAGCAGGGGATCTCCTTCTGACAGGCAGGCAAGTTGCCAAGCTGTGGCTGAGCACCTGCAGCACTGTCTGGGCAGTTTCTGGGCCCTGATTTGTAACCCTGGTGCCTCATGGTGCCCCACCAGCCCTGTGAGGGCTGCTCAGGGCTCTGCCCCAACGCCGTCTTTCCCTCCCCCACTGCCTTAGCTAGCCATGACAGTGGGCACCACATGGATTTGGGGATTATGGGGCTGTGCAGCTTACTGGGCTCCTTAGGATAGGCGATAAAAATGTGCAGAGAAACATCCCCTTGCTAGAGCACACCCTGGGTTGGTCCCAATTACTGCTGCTGGCAGGGCTCCCCCAGGCCCCTTCTCCTGTATGCGCCCACCCAAAGACTAAGGCTGCTGTTTCTTTTTCATCTCCTCTTTGCTCACAGTTTGGATTCTCCTTCCATTAAAGAGAGGATTCAGTGGGTAAGGATGCATGTAAAATTAAAATGTGTTATTACTTATTCCTCTTTTGAACCATTTCCTTCCCTGAGGGTTATCTGCTTCTTAACTCTACCTGGTGACAGGGTGCATTACGTGTTGCTTTCATTAATCTCCGTCCCACACAAATGTTGCTGCTCAGGGAGGTTATCAAAATTAAAATACCAGGCTTTTGTCTGAAAATGTTTCCTTACCCATTATCACACCAAGGATTATGAGAGTTGAAAGAAATTAGGGGATCGGTGAGGGGTGGTAGAGGGAGGGACAAGAATTTTTACACAGGGAGGGGGAAGAGAATTTTTTTTATTTGGAAAATGTGGTGATAAAATCACAAAATTAATGAAGTGAGAGAACTCAAGGTCAGTGCAGTACCTGAAGATACTTTAAGCACATTTTCTAGCTTGGTTTCTTATGAAAACAAGCCAGTCTGTGCACGTCTGTTTGCTTTGCCATTCCCCTCTCCATGATTTTCAAACCCTTCTGCAGATTTCAGTCACACCTGAGAGAGGGGTGGAGGTTTCCTAAATAAATTCATTTCTCCCCTTTTCATAAAACAGCCACTGGCAGAGATATGGGACCAGGCTCAAGCAATCGCGTTGTTTTCCCAACTCACTTTCAATGCTCTTAGCTCTAACTTTTAAATCATGTACAGCACCCTGCGCGTTACCACCAAACCCTCTGAGGAAGGGGGGCTGTGAGGGAGAATGGGGCTCGTTCTGTAACTAATGGGGTTGGTTATAATCAAAGGAGCAATTAATACCTGCAGGGGAACTACTGTCTTGTAGCTGAGTTAAAAAAGTCACTCAAGCAACAGAAACAAGTTGGTTTCATTACTTCTGCAGCTCGTAGAGCTCTTTGGATTTTTTAACATCATAACACACCAAGCTAACGACAGCCTCTTAAACAGCCTGGAGAACTGAACTGGGAAACGGGGAGCTCCTGCCCTGTGAATGGCTCCAGGAAAATGAAATCTCCTCGTCGTGTTTTCGCTCCATGTATTTGCTCTGTGGTTTTGCTCCGTGTTCTCAGGCGCAGGCGGATCAGCACCAGAGGGCAGGCGCGCTAGCGTGGAAAACCTCGCAGGCGCCCGGGGGGCGCGCTGGGCTTGCTGCGCGCTGCCCTGCTCTGCTCCTGGGGACGCTGGGAGCCAGGGGGGTTGCTTTCGGGTCCCCAGACTACTGCAAGCGCGGGCTCGGAGGTCTGCAAAGCCAAAGGCACACACTTTCCTGGGGGCAAACGATCAGTCCTCTGAATGGTGCCTTTGCAGGGGCAAGGCCACCGCCTAGCAAAAGAAAGCACATGCATGTCAGATTATGAATAATTGACTCTGGTGACAGCAATTCACAGATGTGACATCATTGTTGGGTGCATTAGGATGCTGATCATCCTTTGGGGGATATTAGGAGTTGGATGACCCAGGGAACTCAAAGATATTAATGCATAATTTATTTTACAGGGGAAATAAGAAATTAGGGCAGTCCGTAAAATTCTGATCATATCCCATTTCTTTTGTTGTGTTTCCCTCAAAAAGGTGTTCCAGTGGAGACATTATATTCTTATATAAAAATATCAACTTTTCACAAGGAACATTTTTCTCTGTGAGCAAATCCCAAAGTCATCGTACCTTAAATTAAAAGCTAAGTCTTTTTTAATTATTACAGCTCACTGAAGCAGGAGTCAAAAAATAACAGGTAAATCAAAAAAGAGAAACCCAAAAGGCAAAACAGGCCACTGAGCTCCATTCCGTAACTGGAAAACAGATTGAATCCTGGTGCTCAAAGAATCCCTCTGAAGTTCAGTCATGTAAAATCACGCTTTTTCTCCTAACCCCTACACCAGCAGCATGTCCTGCAAGAGTATCTCTCTCTACAGAGGGGATTTGGTGGTGATATCACTTGCAGTGCCTGGCTGCTGGATGCTTTCTGAGGCTGAAAACCTCTTTTGATGCCAGCCTTTCTCTCATCTGTAGTGGATATTCTTTGCTCTCCTTTTTTTGAGCGAGTTTCTTTTGTTCCTCCTTTTTTCCCTTCTGGTTTTGTTCCTCTCCTTTCTCCCCTAAATTGCACAGCTTTCTAGCAGCTTTTATCCTCCCTTTCTTTTTTTCTTACAGATTTTGAGTGAAAATGAAGAATGCACCTCTTAAGGGAGCAGGATGCCTGAAAAGTTTTCATTTTGCAATTGGATTAACTCTTTGATTGTCAGGTATCCCTCCATATAGCCTTTGGGGTAATAGGAATCACAAATTCCGTTCACCTTTACTTAGGAACATCCACTTTGGTAGACACACTTCAGAGTTTCTTCTTGCATTCATTGCAGACAGAGTATTTTCCTAATGACACATCCATGGAAGTATTGCACTAAGTCTTTACGTATGGATCATATATAATAAGGTCCTTTTGGTATTACATAGGACTTCAGTAGCTTTATTGTTAGATGCTACACAACTAGAAGAGTCAATAACTGAAGCTTCTTTCTGATAACAGCCCCTTGGGACTGCCCTTGTGTTTACATTTGATAAACTGTGTAAGACTATCACTTAAGCCTCCATTCAAATCAAACTTCTGCCAAATCAGAAACACTACGTACACAAACACTTCAGAAGTGTTGTTCAACGTGGACTTTCATATCATGTGCAGTACATGAAAACTCCCTCCTCCAACCTCTGCCCTAAGGAAGGCTATTTGGATGGCAGCTTCATTAGACAGGGAAGGCTGCCGCTAAGGCTGGTGGCGTAACCAAAATTCAACCTTCCCATCCATTACGTTGCGGTCACTGAGTCCCTGGTCACCCACGGGGCTGAGGGAATAACCAGGGACCAGAGGGGTAACTGGGTTATCGGAGACTTGCAGCAGAAGCTGCAGAAGCCCCAGAGATTGGGGCTGCGCCCAACAGGGCAAGGAAGGACAGTCTAGCTACAGCTGTTTACACCACTGCTGTGGACTTGTGCGTTGGTAGCAGATACGCAATTTCAGAGAAGTATCTGTTCTTACCAGTGGAGCATTAGCTACCATATAGTGAGAAAGAGAGGATGTCTATATTTCTTAGCCCTGAGAGCATGTCTATTTGGCTTGTAGGCTTTTTTTATTTCCTGAAATACAATTCACAAAGACTGTGAGCCAACATAACACAGAAGCACAATCCGTAGGGATATAGCTGTGTACACATTATTAAGCATTAAAGGTAAAGTTAGATTAGCAATAACCCAAATAAAATGCATTGTGATTGAATCATTAATTTTAATAATAATAATAATCAGTACAATAATTTTGATTCCTTTTTCCTTTCACAAAGCTCCTACTATTCAGTGTGAGAATGATCAGAGAACTAGAAAACATGACCTGCAACAAAAGATTGAACTAATTGGTTCTGTGCAATCTATGGAAGAGAAAATGAAGCAGAGACATGGTAACAGTTTTCAAATACATAAAAGGCTGCTGCAAAGAAGGGAGCCTTCCGTTTTCTGCATCCATGATGGGTAAGACAAAAACCAGCGATCTTTATCTGCTGCAAAAAAAGATTCTGGCAAGACACCAGGAAGCACGTTGTCTCAGTAAAGGGCAGTAAAGCTGGGGAATAGCCCGCTTGGGGAAGGTCCATCTGTAGGGTTCTTAAAGAAGAGGTTAGAGAAATGTCCATCAGGCTGTCTGGCCTGCTGTGGGTGACATTTTAAGGTCCTTTTCAGCTCTCTTTTGTATGATTCTACATTTTACATGTATTTATGAAGACTGTTTATGTGATAGAAAGCCTCCTGTCTCACAACATTGCACTTAATGACAAGTCTGTCATTGGCATCTGTCAGAAAAGGATTGGGCCGATCAGGTCTTTCAAGAACTGAGTACAATGTGGGGATTAACATTACTGAATGTTTTTTTCTTCATGTCAGGACTTGTTTCAGCTTAAACTCATGGGATAATATTGTGGGTGAATGACATGTAGTACACACATTGTGTATAGTAGCCTCACAAAATAGAGCCTGGAATAAGAAAGCGTATTAATAATGTATCAAGCACCTCAGGAGCATGCAACAATTCAAGCACTTGCTGACAGAGGCATTTTGTATGAACCCAGTACTGTATCTTCAATTGGGAACATCAGGGATCAAATGTGCAATCATATTTTATAAATACCCTATTACATGCATTAGTAGAGTTCCCCTGCTACCAAAGGATGACCTAGGGGGACCAGGCAAAAGCAGCCTCCCATACCGTGGGGTGCAGTAGAATTCTAGCAGACTTCTGCAAGATCACACAACAGCTTTATACAAGGAGGTTGTGAGAAATGTCATGACCAGTTAAAGTACAAGGGGAATTACAAACCATGGAGGGCAGTTGGTATATTCACATCAGCTATTTTAAACTCTCCTAGATATTTAATTTTGAAGCTTTGAACTCTCTCTTGAGGGAATCAGTGTTTCTTTGCAGACTCTCTAAGAGACTTGGGTACCTAAATTAGCTCCTAAGTTATATGGTATGAGAATCTCCCTGTGTAATTATCCTGGTATTTGTCTGCAATGCTATGTTTAACATCCCAACTGATGAGCAATAATTTACTGAATCCAGAACTGATGATCCTTGAACTTCAGAGAAAGTTGCATCAGTAGTTGGATTTCAGTGACGTGACTCACAGCCAGTTTCTGGTCAGAACAGTGTGGCTCCTAGCTGAAATATCTAGAGGCATGATCTTAGTATCTTGCAGTCCAGTGACAGCTTGTTCATGGGAGAAGCTTGCAAAAGGAATATTAACTAGTTATAAAACCTGACTCTTTCTGCTCAGCCTTGATTCACTTGCATTTGCTATTTCTCAGATGTCTGGGTTATGTGATATATAAATGTGATTTGCAAAGCACTTGAGCTACCTGCTATATAGCATGCACCTGGTTTGTGACGGGCAGGTACTCTTTGTAACTGCAAGTTGATTAGGGACCAACGAATGGCCACCTGACTGGCAGGCTGCATGGCTGTAAATACTTGTTTCTCAAAAGAAAGTAATCAAAGAAGGAAGAGGTATTCCTGAGTCTCACACAGCTCCTACATAGGAAAGCCATATGTAAGCTTGATAAACTGGGAAATCTGGAAGCACACTGAGCCCTTGCAATGATTCATCTCTCTTTCAACATGATGGGTAATGAAATGCCATGGTGGGACAACAGTCCAAGGGCCTGTTTGGAGCAAACTCATTTGGCAGTGATTCTTCACAGAGTCAACACCGTGTAAGAGCCCAACAGGCAGAAATCAGTGTGTGAGATGTGCGTATTATCCTCTCATCTCTTGCTGATTTACAGCACTTCACAGTCATTCTAGCAGAGACACCCACAGCTTCAATTTCTTAAATATTTAGGCAGGAAAACTTCCTAGGCAGAAATTTCCACCCCAAGGTTTAAAGCACATCATAAGCTCATGTCTGCTCTGCATGGATGCGAGAGTGAGGTTCCCTCAGACAAAGGTTTTTGGAAGCTATTAAAAGAATCCCAGCTTTTAGCCAGAAAATAAGCTGGTGTTCAAAGTACTTGAGCACATACGTCAAGGGTACTAGTACATGCTTAAAGTTAACCCCTTTCCTGGCCTTAATTGGTGCCTTTTCCTTCATAATTTCTTTTATAGCTACATCAAGGCTTGCTCCACAGTCCTGCAAAGTAAATGGAAGACTCCTGCTGATTTCAGTTGGATCTTGATGGCAGCCTCGCTTGCATTATCTTTAGTCACGGCAACGTTAGCTTTAATATCTTTAAATAGTGTGTGTGCCAACCCCTACTTTCGTTTTCTACTACCTCCCTGATTGATCTACATGGGGATTTGCTGTCATCTGTGGGTAACTGATGGACCTTGCAACAAAATTATATTCCTTGGCTCTTAACTGTCAAGAAGCTTTATTCCCCACCCCCCACCCCTCATTATTTGAAGGGTTTCCAATTCAGGCAACAAAGTAATTAAGGGCACCAGATTTAACATTGACTGTAACAGGACTATCCATCCAAATTTGACTTACATTACCTAATTTTGATTTTTCCCTGCAGAACATTTACAAGGCCAGGCAGGTGTATTATCTCTGCATACCATTCATTATCAAGCGTGACTGGAACAGGTGGCAACATACTGATATGTGTTTAATGGAACAGACGTTCGAATGCATATTTCAAAACTGGGCAAATGATTTCCTTTGTAACGCTGTCAAATCATGAGCAGTGACAATTTCAGGAATATGCTACCTCATCCCAAACTGTGTCTCACCTTCATGTCTAGCATCTGCTGTCTGGTGTTTTATTTTTCAGATTTTTACAGTCTTCACTGATGCCTGCTGTCCATGCTTGGAAAAATGACATGAGTAGTCTCGGTATGTAACTTACTTGTTTTGAACCAACAGCATGTGGCCCTGCCTGGACTGAATGACCCCTGCGTGACTGTTGCCTTAGCCTTCTGGACCTTCCAGTCCGCCAGCATCTGAAGCCAATGGTAGTTGTATTTATCTCCTGTGCTCAGCCCCTGACCTGGAAGTCAGCCTTGTGCCAATGTGCTTCTGCATGCTTGGGGAAACCACCTGGTTTCAGAGGCAGTCCAGATGGCTGCAGCTGTGGATGGGAGCATCACTGTGTCATTTCTCCTGACTGGGGACCCACTCAGTTCATGCGTCCTCTTCAGAAAGGTGTCATTCTCCTAGCTGCGTGCCTTCCTTCTCCTAGGACAAACGTGGAAAAGATTAGAGGTTTGCACAAGAAGTGGAGGCTTATTAACACTGTTGGCATTAGGTGTGTTTAGATATATAACCCAAGTGCTGGTAGCCCCGTTCTCTGCATAATCAAAGGAAGGAGGTGTGCACTTCCAATGTGGAACATCAAAGTGAAATGCCCAAAACACTCCTTGGTAGATGGTATAAATGCTCCTTCAAGATTTCCACACTTACAGCTTTTTAGCTTTCACTCAGTGCTAGTGATGCCTGGGCCTCTAATCCTTCAGACCCGGATCCAATTTTCAGTTACTTCAGCTGCAGCAAGCTAAAACCCTCAGAGAGTCTCATTGGCTTCAGCAGAATTATTCAAGCCTGTGTAATGCAAAGGTTGAGCTCCTTTCTTAAAACAAGCACAACTAATTTTTGTCCATTTAAATTCTGAGTCCTTCATGGGTCTGAGACTCGTAAGGGAAAAGACTCTTCAAAGGAGCCCACTTTCACAGGGAGGGATGCACAACAGCCTGTACGCCTGATGGAGATCACGCTGAAGTCAATGACCACCTGTCTGCCTTAATGTTACAGCCAACTGCAAGTCTCTGGCTGACTTGAAACCACAAACAAGTTGTTTTATTTTATTATCGCTATTTTAGAGGCATAAGGAATTTTTTATTTAACTGAAAACCAAAAATAGGTGAAATTATAAACATAAGTCAGTTTTCATAACGGCAATATTCAGAACTGTTTAAATGAGCCAAGGTATTTGTAGTACTGACCTAATTTTTGAAACCAGGGGATATTTTTAAAAAGAAATGTAATTAAATGTAGCTAGAAGATGTATATTTAACCAATATCAGATATTTCAGAAATGAAGTTATTTGTAATTCTACATTTTAAGTACTTCTTGATTCCTTTGAACTTTATTGTCAAATACATAGGAAGTTAATTAAGAGATTTCCTTCAGAATCAGGTCACAGAGTGAGTTAAAACAATATAATTTATGAAACAATACCCATTGACATAAACTCCTCACAGCTCTGAAATCTTAATGCCACAGAATATTGGTAATACTTTTAATTATATTTAATCCTTCACTTCACTTGTGACTTTCTTTTTGCCTAATCATGCTCCTACCCTACCAGCATAGTCACTAGCTGTATTCACAAGCTGGCAGGTGTCAAAATAAATGTCAAAACACAGTAGAAATTGATTTTAGCCTGCCTGAAACTGGTGGGGGGAGTGAGAACATTAGGCATTTTGAGCAGTATGGGCCAATAAAAAAAGACTCAAGAAGAATCAGTGACCATTGGGCAAGTTGGGTAACACATAGACCAAACATTCCAAATACATAAAGGAAAAGGCTCCGACTGGTAGAGATTTTATCAATCAGTAATGGAGGCAGCCCTTTTTTTTTTTGCTTTTGTAAGCTGGAAATGAGTAAAGACAAAAGAGATTTTTTGTTTGGTGCAAACACTGATCAGCTGTTTCATATCGGTGCTCTACTATTTCCATCTAGCTAGCTACCTGAAGGAGCCTAATCTGGGCAGTCTGACAGTGTTTAGCACCTATTTCCTCTACAGCTGTCACTCATCAAAACTTCTGATCTTTAACTTCACGTCTAAACACAAGTGGTCTCAGCTGGTTCAAGGCATTCAGCTCTCATGCTTTGGAGTAGTTTCAAAAATGGTCATAAATAGCCAAAGAATCAAACAAATGCAGTAGAACGCTAACCTAGAAAGAGAAATGCTTAGTCAGATTCCCTTTTTTATATGCTGCATGTCCAACATAACATCAGCTGCTTCCTTGAATTTCTTCTGGATTCAGGAGTGGTGCAAAGATGATGATACTATGAGAAGTAAATAGCTAAGAAGGTTTGGAGGCATGTGAAAAAAAGCTTTATAGAATTGTTTATACCAGCTTCAACATTAATAAGGAAATTGACCTATTAATTAATGGCAGTCAACTTTAATCATCTGACTGGTGACTTAAGTGATCTTGTTATTCACAGATATGAAGAAGAAGAAAAAGCAAGAGGTTGAGAGTTAATGAGCTACTTCTGTGTAGCTTCTCGATAATCTTTGGAAACACAGAAGCAATTGGGAGAAAAAAAACTTTTAGTTCATTCCTTTCTCTTTACAGCTACTTGGTGATGCTCTGGACACAATCAGTATTTGGAGGATGTCCTCACCTCAAGCTTCATGCAGACCATACAGCCCCTCCTTAGAAAACTGCTCTATCTTTTAGACACTTGTCTTTCCACTAGCTTTCATGGGCTTCACTCAAGGAAAAGTCTCCATTTTACCTGACAAAGATTGGACTGATTACCACCAATTACCAGAAATTTATTCAGCAACCAAATTATGTCAGCAAACACCCATGCAATAATTCTTTAATCCTAACTCAGTCATTTTATTCACTAGGAAGGTCACTATTATAAGCAGTTGACTGTAATTTGTGTGCTTTATTTTCTCCGTGGCTAATTCATTAGCTAAGATGCCCACCTTTATTTACTACACTTCAAACAAACTGGGGATTCATTGGTTCCTGGGTAGCACAGGGCTGACCCCATGTGCTGAACATGAGGTTCACACAGATGATTTGTTGTGCTGTTGGCTGCCCAAATGTTGCTGGCAGCTTGCTTACTGTAAGTTATCTCAGTTACTTGATCACAATGTACCTGCCAGGTGATAAACTGATTTAAATGGGCATATTGCATGACTTTGCAATATCTACAAGTCTCTTCAGAAAAAAATGAATACAGAGCACACCACCTCTCACCCTCAAGAAAAAGACCCAGCTGGACCAAATAGACCCAAACAGCCAGAAGGCAAAGTCAACCATGAAGGACCTAGCCAAAAAAAGCATAAGAGCTGTTGACCTAGCTTGAGGTATCAAGCTGGAAATCCCAAGGCAAGGATGTGTCATACTGACCAACAGTATGCCATAAATTTCACTGCCCATATGGCACAGCAAAGAAACTTTGTGCCTGCCCTCCCTTATTTTCAAGCAAATAGGTATACATGGTTCTGTAAACCAAGTAGCCTCTAAAGTGGGGTAGGAGTATACATCAATCAGACAAACCTGGCTTATGTGCAATGGGGAGGAAAGTCTGGACTATCTGGTCCAGTTGTCATATAAAGCAAAAATCTTGGTTCTCCACAGCAGTGAAGAAGAACAATTTGTGAAGTATTGTCACTTGGTCTCAAAGATTGTTCTTATGTTCACTCAGAAACACTGTCTTCATAGGGGTCATGTTTGGTGCAAGGTACAAGTAGGTGTTTTTAGGGAAGGGTAACAGTGCGATGCTGAATGGTGGCTGGACCCTCCCCTCCACTGCCTTGCCTTCACCCAAAGCCTGTGCTGTCCAGCTGGAGCCTCTGTTAACACGACCACTTCTCCCTGGCTTTTCTTCTTCCTTTACAAACAAGGGCCATAAATACTAAGAGCATTCAGCTCACATAGATAAAACCTAAATTCAAAGAGCAAAGTCTGTCAGACTGAATAAAACCGGAGGCTATCTCAGCGCAAAAGCGCAGCTGTACCTTTGCCCAATTTACAGCACATTTTGAAACGTACTTAAATAACAGTCTTTTTCACTGCAGTCAGTTATAATGGTCATTAGAGTACTCTGCATCAGCTTTCCTTGATGCTCTCATGAACCTGAATAGTAGCAATTTATTACCCACAGGGCCATGCAGCTTCAATCTCCAGTGACACAATGAGTTTTCTTTCATTACTATAGAGACATTTCGGTATGTTCAGTCACCTTCCCCGAAGACAGCGAGACTGGCCCGGTAAGAATTAAGTACACTAATGTTCCACGCTGTATGATACACCTACCAAATTTTCCCCTGCTATTTTGCAGGATTTCGAAACAGACCAAATCATTTTCTGAAACCTGACAGTTTTTGCAAGGGCTGATCTGCACCTTCACTACACCTTCGTGCCCCCAACAAGCTGGGTAACGTGAAGGATCCATTATGTCTTCCCTAGTGGAAGCAAAACCAAAAAGGACACTCCGGAAAGCAAACACCTTTTACATTCTCTGAGTGAGACAACAGTCACCGATGCAGCAGAGCAATTTCTTACCCAAGTGATACACGTCTTCTGACATTGTTAGTGACTTAGGCCTCCTTAAAAGCAATGCTAAATGGTCTCTGCAGTCTCCTAGGCAATACCAGCATACCGAGTGCTGGTATGACATGTTTTTCTGAGTCATCCACTTTTCTTTGAAAACTCTGCCTGTATCTGAACTATTTATTTAGAACATATTCTGACTGTAGACAAAATGTAAACTAATCTATTTTTCTTTAGGCAGTCTGTTCCACAATCAAAATCTTATTGCTCCATTTTTAAGCCTTTCAAGCAAAATAGAGAGAATACAACGTGAGGTTCACCAATAGTATCCCCAAAGATTCCCAGATTCTTCCAACAAATCAGTGAATATCCAAGTGATTTATAAAATGGGAAAACACTGTTATTAAACCACTGCAACTCACTGGAGCTTTATTCTTTAGGACTGAGAGGTGACTGAATAATGAGTCGGTCATAAAGTTTGTGGCCTGTGCTAAAATCAGACAGGGATGAGTTGCCTGTTCTAATGTACTCATTAGGGACAGAGTAAGTACATCCTGGTATGCTTGAATAGAACAATTATTTTCTGCTGCAATTGAAACGAATTATCAAATGCCAAGTGCAAAGCTCTGTTCTGAGTCTTCATTCATCAGGAAAGATTAGTTCACAGTATTATAAAAGTTTGCAAGATCACACGTTTATATAGGAATGCATTCTTCGTGCCAGCAATCAATACTTGCAGCTCTTTCACACACCTGAATGAAGTTTGCTTTCATCTTTGCTACCAGCACTTGGAATATATTTTAAATTATCGTTATCAAGATATAAGTACGGTACTGTTGCATTCACTGGTATTTACTTCACCTCTTTTGAATTTTCCTGAGTGGCAACATTATGCAAAACTTGTGGACTTCGCAGTGTGTAGCTGCTGGGAACCTCAGCCAGTGCATCTTGAGGAACTCAGAAGGGAACCCATGGGCAAGACACCATCCACAGCCAATTCCAGACCTGTTTGTGGTAGGCTAGGAAATCCTGAGGGACTAAAAACCATTTTCTTCTGTTCAAAGGTTAAAGTGACTTTGCCCAGCCAAATGGCAGTGAGGTCTCTGTTCCTCCCTTAAAGGTCATAGTGCAAGCTGCAGTATGTGTGGTGTCAGAAAACAAAATTAAACTCACCCTACTACAGGGCACTTATTTTCAATAGGTAAAAAGAAACAGCAAAAGCAGGTTAAAAATAAATCATATCAAATTTATCACAGTTCTACTGGATTCCTTCTTACTTAGCTAAAAACAAAGTTGATATTACTGCTGAACTTACAAGCTTTATTAAGTAAATTACACTGAAAGATAAGAAGCTATGGAAAGAAAAATTTTCTAACAGAGGGTTACATTATACTAATAGAATTAAATCCTGGGATTTAATATGCACAGTTTAAAATTTTGTCAAGTACAAATAATCAAACTTGCTAATTCATTTCTTCTAGGCACAAAATGGCAATTTTACCAAAATGATCTCCTTGGTACATAGTACATGCACTACCAGAACTAAAATGGTGGATCACTTTGCACCGTTTCTTGCATGTGAGGCATGCACACATGCACGTCTCAGTCACAGGTTTGCACTCCCTAGAAACAGCTTTGACTAAGAGATCTTTCAATGCCTAGTAAATAAACCCTATATTAAAAACACTTGCACATCCTACAGTTCTGCTACTAATGCTTTCAAGTCACATACCCAATGGTTAACTGTTTCAGGTAAAACCAGGTAGGTACTCAAGAGCCTTCTAGTCAATCTGGCCCACAACTTAAGTGGCCTCTCTGTACCTCCCACATCTTGGCACCTCGTGGTCATCCCATTAGCCTCAGCCCTCTCCTGTGAGCCTGCTGGGACACTCTGCCTCCAGCTTTTGCACTGCCCTGCAAATCTTCGTCTTGCTATCTCAGGCTTTTCCTGGATTTCCCACCGTAAGGTGGACACCTTTTTGCATGCTTTGCTTTACGCTGCCTCAAATGCTGCTTTGGTGGCTGGTTCACACTCGCTTTTGCAGTGCCCTTATACTAGCCCCAGAATTTTTCTTTGAAAATAAAGACTCAATGGCTGGGCACTACTCTGTTGCTACGAATCTTCCTTTAGAAAACAGTTTGGGGGCAAAGCCTTCAGTCTGTTCTCCACAGCTGTGGGTCCCCCACTTAACACACTGGCATGTTGTCCGCAAGGAGCTCTCTCAGCTCTGCTCTAACATGATGAAATGAGGAAGAGCACAAGGGGGAGAAGAAAAGAAAAGAAAAGCATCAGGTTTCCCTGTTTTGTAATGATTTTCCTGGCTCCCTCTCTCTCATTCTAGTTCTCATCAGAAAAGTCTGAATCCTTGAAAATACCCAGGAATTTAAAGAGGATAATGAATAAATAAATAAATACAAAAAAAGGTAAAGGTGCAAAGGCAAGTTTCAGATTTTGGGGAGAAAATGAAGGGGAGTACGGGGTAAGGGACTAAGGAAGCACTTCCCTCCAAGCCACTTTCCTGTCCTGCTTACTCCTCTGGTTGCCGTTTGTGGGAATGAGAATCACGCATGGCTTAAAATGGTTGTGATCCTTACATAATGCCAGACTTTCTGGTTGAAAACTAAAGCTATAATTCAGGCTGGGGATTAATACTTCAACAACTGATAAACTAATAAATGACACATTGAAAAGAAAGCTGCTCTACACAGCTTCAAAGCAATCCTGATCAGATTCGGGCAGTTACGCAGTACCAAAAGCCAGAATAATTTCCTTGAAATTTTCTTTTAACTTCGTGTAGGACAGTGCAGGGCATTTGAATAAGGGAAAGCGCTCTCCTTTCAAGCTCACTAAATAAGAGCTGAGCCCATATGTAAGATAATGTTACCATCTACTGGACTCAGGGAGGAATGCAGCGGAGCCGGGCGAATTCTGCCGGCTTTGGCTTTAGGGAGCAGCGAGTTGCCCATCAGCATCCCTTGCTCTCGCCAGTGCCTGTCTAGGAGCATGGACAAGCGGCTCGGTCCCCAGCAGTCACCCTGCAATAGCCACGCACTGGGGACATGGATCCCAGTCGTAGTGTCGGCCGCTCTTTCGGATGCTAGGATTGAGAGCAGGCCTTGAAGGCCAGGAGGCATTTGCTGGAGGCTTACTCGGGAGCACCAGCCTGCAGGGCCCAAGGTGGTGATCCCTGCTGGGGGCAGCCCTGACAGGGAAAAGAGCCAAGTCCACATCCCCCACGCTCCCTTTTTGTCCTTACCCCCAAACGGGCTGTCTGTCACCATCTCCCCTGCCCAGCTACACTCTTTTTTATGAGCAAAGAAAATCCTATAATAACACCTTAATTAAAACCAAGCAGCAAAACCAATCTGGTCACTGCTTTGTCCATCCCTAAGACCTTGGCTCCGTCTCCGGCCACCCGTAGAAGGGGTCATGGGCGGCTGGGGACAGTGAGTGCCCACAGCCCGCCTGCCCCAGCTGTGCGGAGGCCTCGCAAGCTGCCAGCACACTCTGCAGAGTCGTGCCTGAGAGGTGGCCGGTGGCATGGGGGTGGTTTCCAAACCACCTTGCAGCACACCAAGCCCACCCAGGGACAGGGTGCTGGCTCAGAGAAGCATGTAGTAAAAGGGAGGAAGGCTTCAGCATGTACTTAAAGCTTAGCAAATGCTCAAGTGCTCTCTCTGGATCAGGGCCAGCAAAAATGGGCACACCAGCATGAGTTCCTGGTGCCTAAAAACACTATACTGCTCCCTGTACTGTCCACAGCAGGAGCTGGGGTTTTGCTCGGGATCTTCCACACTTAGGAAAAATTGAGATGAACATTTAACACATTTTCCGTTTCCAATTGGAATTTAAAAATGACAGAGAGTAATTGCTAGCTGGAACAAATGACAATTTTGTAATCTCTCCCAGTTGTCGGGGGAGGAAGAGCAATACAACACTGCTTAACATTTTTACAGCTGGAAGGAAAATTAAGAAGTTACTTTAAGCTGATAGGCAGAGTACTGTGCACGGCGAGTTGTTACATTTCAGTTAAATGGCTTATACCCCTGTGTACCAAAATTGCTTTGACAAACAATGCTTCTTGGGGGCTGACGGCAATATATCTCACCTCATCAAAATCACTAGAACACCCATTGGTACTTCTCAGAACAAGTATCAAAGCTCAAGGACTGTATATTATGTTAAGCAGTTTAATATTGGATATAAAACAGTGGCTCTGGTGCTGGGGAAACAACTGCAGCCTATTTGAAAGTAATACCAGCTGAGGGAGGTCACAGGCAATCAAGGAGTGGGCAAGAATTTAATATTTAACTTTCTCTCCCATCTGCAGCATTTAATCACTTGATATAATATATAAGTCCTTGATCTTTGATATCTGGAGTACCACAGGAATTGTCAGGTTTTCTGAAGCATCCTTTTCCATCCAAAGGAACATTAGGTAGAAAGGACCAGTCAGCAATTCTCTGGCTGAATGAAATGCTAGAGAAAAAACTCAAATAAAATAATGTAACTACACTAGACAGTATAGCTGCTGTCTAATTTTCAGACTCAAGGCACTTATGTGTGCTTATTCCATTCCTGATAGTCCATTCAAGGTGAATCTGCAGAATAAAGCCACGATATTCAAAATCGGCATCTTCTGCGCGTTTGCTATGAATGCTAAAATTAAAAAACAAGGGACTGATCTTCAGTGCTGCTATCTAACTAAACCCTGCAAGATTTGTGTTTTCATCAATTTGTTGAGTTAGAGTGAGATGTGTTTTCGTGGCAGATACAGATTTATTTAGAGGAAATGGACACCTGAATTGTCAGTCTATTTATGTACCTTGCTTTTTTCCAAGTGCTATTCAGCTTTTTTTTTTTTTCTTTCCAGGGCATTTTTTGCACTAACCCAACCTCTCTATTCCTCAATTTCATCTGGGATTGAGATACAGATAGATCACAGTCCCTCATCCTCAGCAGTTACATGCATGTATGAACCAAAGGGAGTTAAAAACACACGAGGGTGTTTGGAAGACTCATGTCTTGTTCTCCAGCCTGTGCCAGGACATACCCACAGAGAGGAATGAGTGACGCTAATGAAAAACTGGGGTAGGTGACACAGTTCTCATTCTGCTGTATAACCCAGCGAATGCAAGGAGCACAGGGCTGCCGTTCCCATCCATCTTGAGATAGGGTACTGTCTGCCCCTGAGAAGGAGGTTATGGATATTCTCTAACCTAAGGACTAGAAAAGGAGAGCTACTTCTCGTTCAACCAAAAGTCTAAGAGGATCAGATAAATGGTGAAAAGGAGTCTTTTACATCCCAACTCCTAGTCTGGATCAACAGAGTTACATCCAAGCTCCTTAGCATTGCCACTCCTGGGGGGCTGGCAGCAGCATGTTGGAGCAGGGAGGCTCTCTGGTCAGAGTTATAAAGAACAAACAATCACAGTGTCCATCCATCCCCAGTTTAAAATCTCTGAGCGCAGTGCAGGCCAGAGGGCTAAAAATCCCGTAAGCATCAGCAGGACAGGCAGAAGGACAAGCAGAGCTCAACTCAGGCCATGCTGCTGCCTAGAAGTGCATGCCTGATTAATCCAGTTGCAACTGTGTTAGGTATGAAGGCACCCCACTGACACCCCATTACCACTTGTCCTGGTTTCCACAGGGATAGAGTTAATTTCCTTCCTAGTAGCTGGTACAGTGCTGTGTTTCGGATTTAGGGTGAGAACAATGTTGATAACACCCCGATGTTTTAGTTGTTGCTAGGTAGTGCTCACACTAGTCAAGGACTTTGCAGCTTCCCATGCTCTACTGACTGAGAAGGCTGCAGGTGCACGGGGGGCTGGGAAGGGGGCACAGCCAGGACAGCTGACCCAAACTGGCCAAAGGGACATTCCATATCATGTGACGTCATGCTCAGCATATAAAGCTGGGGGAAGAAGAAGGAAGGGGGGGACATTCGGAGTGATGGTGTTTGTCTTCCCAAGTAACCGTTAGGCGTGATGGAGGTCTGCTTTCCTGGAGATGGCTGAACACCTGCCTGCCCATGGGAAGGAGTGAATGAATTCCTTGTTTTGCTTTGCTGGCGTGCGTGGCTTTTGCTTTACCTGTTAAACTGTCTTTATCTCAACCCACGAGTTTTCTCACTTTTACCCTTCCGATTCTCTCCCCCATCCCATTGTGAGGGGAGTGAGCGAGCGGCTGCGTGGTGCTTAGTTGCCGGCTGGGGTTAAACCACAACACCACTCTTTTGACATTTTCTTCCCTGTATACTCTTTGGTTCTGTGGTTGTCTTTGCCTCAGTAATTTCTTTAAACTCTTTGTAGATAGCTTTCCCACAGTCACTGATCAGACGTTGCTCAGCACCAGCATTAGCAGAGGACATTTAAAAGTTACTGCATATCTTCTGGACCTTTCCAATAGAGAGCTGACCCTGCCCAAGGGTAGGGAAATGAACAGTGTGCTTCTTGGTTTTGTAGTACTCTGTGTCCCGCAAGTCTTTGCAGCACAGTCACACAACCACATTTCTTTCAGTTGAAAAACACTAAGCAGTTCCCTGCAGAAATGCGTAAGACAAACTGCAGCTCATAGGGACACTGAGTTCCTCGTCAAAGAGTTGCAGAACCGGAACCTGTCGTGTTTCAGAGGAAGGAAAAATCCTTAAAACCGATAGAGGAATTGCA
>NW_008824474.1:648620-652509 GCF_000699105.1 Pygoscelis adeliae
TTCACCCAAGGCTTGATTTGCTTCAGCTTAGTCATACATGAGGTACGTACATCTGAACACCTTTTCCAGGAAGAGAATGAAATGTGCAAACTCATAACTACAATAATAAGAATGCCTAGCTCAACTATCGTGTAGATAAGAAAGCAGGCATCAGTGAAAGTGCATTTCATTCAGATAATTAGATCCTGCTGACATTTTCTGTGGGAGTAAGTTAAGGACAGCCAGTGATTCTAGCTGTTGTTCAGATACCAAGGAGGAATATGAAGTAATTGCAGCTTACCATAAATAATGCTGACACGGAGCAATGTTTATTTTAGTCAGGACTTTATTTTCGCAAAGACTGTGAAGATTAACTTTATCACTGGGAAAAATCACTCTTCTTTAAGTTAACCTAAAGATTTTTCAGGGCCATGTTGCACTAGCTAATCAAGCCACATGACACACCAGGGCCAGGTCCTAACAAAATTCAGTAAGCTAATGGGGAACAGGGAGCCCTGGCGGACCATCTCAGTGGTTATGAGGGGCAGGTTAGGCTGGCTGGAAGAGTGGTGGGTTCCCAGGGGAGTGCTGGGTCTGTTTGCCAGTAGGCCGCATCTTCATGAGACATAGGTTTCCCCCACAAACTTTGCAAAGACCTGTCTGCGACATGACGAAGTCAACAGGAGTTTTGCTACAGCTTTCAATCAGTGCAGCCTACAGTGATGTATCTCCAGGGGCAAAATGACACTGGCAAAGTTGCTTTTACAATATTCATTTTCCGTACGATCAGCATGTTGTCCAGTGGTTACTGCATACAACCGATTGCCAGGACTCCTGCACCCCAGGCTCATCCTTCGCTCACTAGCTTGCCACACGGCTTTCTCAATTCTCTGCTTCCTTTCTACAGGGAAAGGTTTTACAAAAGGTTGTGAAACTCAGTATTTGTAAGATACTTGAGATCCATATGCGAAGGCCCGCCGCAGATGCAAGGTTTTTGTTGTTCAAAACCTTAAAGATATTGTGCAGGGCTCTTTTTTTTTAAATGAAGCCATCAAAACATACACTGTATGCACTAAACTATTCCTTCTAACACCTTAGTCAGATGGTGTAAAGATGGTTCATGTTAAACATGTTTGGAGTAGGAGCTTTCAGCAGAAGGAATCTGCTGGGAGTCTTTGCAAAACTGTGTAAGTATAATGCACAGATTGTGGCTGATAAATTAGGAAATAGCCATATTTTTTTAATGTAGATGCTAACAAAAGTGTGCCATGTCTCTCCCAGATGCAACACCATTCGACTTTGTAATTGTATTCCAATAGCACAGTTGTGGCACAAAGCTTTTTCTCTTTTCTGTCTACAGATTAGAGAGCTGGCAAGAAACAAAGGTGTTGAGATGGCAATATGTAGCTTCACACAAAGAACACGGAAACATGTAGCAGGAGAGAGGAAGAAGACACTACCAAGGATACTCTTGGACTATTCCATGCCAGAGCAACAGAGATGCTACTGGCCTAGCCTCAAGCCCAGCCACAGCTGTGCTGGGAGGCCTCCAGAGCTCAGGAACAGACCCTGGTCACCCCAGAAGGATCCTGGACCCTCTCATAATAACTAATCTTCAGCCCAGAGACTGCACCAAGATGGTGAGAAAACTGAGGCAGAAATACAATTTCGTGCTTTATTGTTCTTATAATTTCTATATTGTATTCATTGTGCTGCTAAGTAAAGAAAAATCATGATTTAAGAAACTCCATCCTTCCCAATGAGACTAAAATACAAGTTATCCAGCATAATTTGAGGACAAGTTTAAAATGTTTCTAATCCCTTTTTATGTCTCAGGTCCCGAGTACTAAGTTTGACACACCTGAATAGCAACATGCTTTTTTGAAGAATTGAGTACACTTCTTCAGATTACGGCACTTCCCAGCTGTCTTAAATGAAGTACCTGCAAACAGAAGAATCTCTTGAACACTTTAACTGAGTATTATTGCTGTTCAGTTCTTTGGAACTTCATTATAGTGCTGGTTCTTTTATATGAGAACACTGACTGTGCTTGTGGAAGATCTTTAACTAGCTTTATTTGCAGTATTAAAACACTGAAGGGAAAGTTAAATACAGGAAGAATAATCTGTGTACACAGCATCCTAAGGCACGTCTGCAACAGAAAACCTCTGCTTTCATTTCAGGTCCAGCTGCCTGTAAATTTTTGAAGGAGGAATATGACTTCTAGACCTCTGAAACCTACCTTTTTTCAATACTTTAGTTTCACAGATGCAACAAATTGTCTCTAGAAGATTCACCATCACCCACACATTAACTCATCACCTTGAATAATAAAGTTCACAAACATCATTTCATCTTTTCCATGCTAAGTTGCCTGAATAAAACAAGAGCACATCACATTCCTTTGATTTGTAGCTTGTATACTTTGTAAACAGCTTTGCCACAAACAATCTGACAACATTAAGGTAATGGGACATTCTTTTCAAAGTCCCCATGCTTACAGTCCTCGTTATTATTTACACATATCAGCACTGAATATTGCAATTAGTGGGATGAAGTTTGGAGGAATGCATCCAGAGGAACAATCAAGGCTGATTGTCTCGGAAGATGCAGAAGCTATTAGTGATCCCATGAAGTATTAGGAATGTTGATCCTGCTTCGCTAAACAGCTTTGCATTTCCAGCTCTTGCTTTTTACTGACAAGGCTATCAGAAATGGCACATTTGTCACATATAATTGAAAAATGGTTATCTGCCTTCTCAGAACTTCCTTTCTTTTAGGTTTGCTGTGAGATATGCAAAGCATATTTATGCCTGGCACATGGGAATGTTAAATTCAATTTTCTAATGTCTGCCACTAGCCTGGGGGGAAATAACACACAGGTTCTTTCATGTACCCTGGGGACCATCAAGGAAAAACAACAGTCCCAGAAACCACTTGTGCTGCTGTGTTCTCAGGGCACTGAGGTTAAGAAGAATCTGTACCAAAAAAAAAAACAATTACAAATACACTTTGAGACAGTCAGCTCCTGTAAATGCTTTAAAAGACAGTTACATGAATTTTCAAAGGTAGATGTATGCAGATATTTTACATGTACATCCCGTATTTACCTCAGGTGTGAGTCATGGCCACTCAGTTCAGCTGTTTAGAAAAACGAGCTTCTGATGAGCTGCATCAGATCGGCACATGCAAATATAGGCATCCATACGGGATGTTAAAATGGTGAGACTCTGACTCCCTGTAACCAGCATGGCCCCAAACCCGCATCCCAAGCTGGCACAAGTCACTTGCAGGAAGGACCAGTTTTATTTCCATCACTCACCACCTCACCCTACTGCATCAGTGGGACTGGTTGCAAATTCAGGACAAAAAGGAAAGAGGACTGAAGCCCCATGGAAATAACCACATTTGTGATCGAAGTGCCAAGCTGATTCATCAGCTCGAACAGTCACTCAATTTGTGGGTTTTTTTACAACATGCTCTTGAAGGTGACTTTCACTTGGTTGTGATAGAGCCCTATGGCACTGAGCTACAGATCCCAGGCATTGCTCTTCGTCATCCCTTCAGAAGGGCTCCCACAACTCTCCAGGTGGAGATGAGCTTTCTGTCTCCGAGCACAGCATCTTCCCTAAACAATCAGGCAGAGGAGTCAGCATCTATTGTTGTGCTTGAGAGATGGTGATTCACCGCAGGGGGAAGGCAGGAGATGTTGCCAATTCAGCATTGCAGGCTCATCGCAGGACACGGGAAGGAAGGAAAAACTGGAATGAGAAGGGGTTAAATAAAACAACTTCCCTGTGTGTGGAGATGAATTCATCCCCTCTGCCCCTATCTACCATCACTGTATATACCCAACAAAGCCTCATTGCCATCCTTTCCACCACAAGAGTGTAAGGCAGGACACGAAGAG
>NW_008824474.1:652564-658045 GCF_000699105.1 Pygoscelis adeliae
GAGGCAGTTGCATGTGTCCCTGTGCTCTGAGGGGCCTTGGGGAGATGTGGCTGCCCTTGCCTTTGGTCCTCACCTCCTTGTCTCTCCCCTCCCAGCCCATACCTTGATGGTGGTTCGCAGCTAGGAAATAGCGCTGGAGGGTGATAGAAGTTGGTCATTGTGACAGACCCCTTAAAATGAGGATATTGAGAAGAAAACATTCTGCTGATTTTTGGAAACCTTTTTCCAGCTGCCAGGACAATTTGTCGATGTAGTTGGCAGTCTTTGAGGATGAGAAATTTAAGAAATCTGCTGCTTCTTACTGGTGTAAATGACAGCAAATCTCTATGGATGAAAACAGCACACTAGTTAGGCTCACTAGTGGGACAAATTCATCGAGTACTAGGATTTCTGGGGACTTTTTTATTTCTCTGAGCCATTCTGCTTTAATGAATTGCAAGTCATGACACCATCTCAGACACACCTGTCTCCCTTTCTCCTACTTTACCTCATTTCTTGCTGTGCACCCTCGTTGCTGCATGCATTCAAAATCTTTCATGTACATAAATTCAAAGAGATGCACAGGAGTTACACACCTGGCCCATTAGGCACTCAGATGGACTGAAACTCTGACCCAGCTGTGGAACAGCCTCTACTGAGCCTTGAAGGTTGTGTCATCAAGGCCAGACTCATTATCTGCAAGTACTGCCACAAAGATAACCATAATGCTGGCCCTTACACAGCTAGACAGCACCGTGCACATACAGACAACGTGATTGTGGGGCAGAAAGTTGTAAAGCCTCTCAAATGCAATATGCATCTAGCCCTTGGCTTTTCCACTGCACCTTTTTTTCCCATATTGCATGGCACATACTGCAGCAGAACCAATCAAGGTATGAAAATATGTAGCTAAGTGGAGTACAGATCTGATGTACCTTTTTTAAAAAAATCACACTTTTAAGGTTCTTTAGAACTCACAGTAGTCTTTTTCTGGTTATTATGCTGATGCAAAAATGATGTGAAATAGCTTGTTGCTTCACTGTGATGTTAAATAGGATCCTGTCTGTACCCCAGAGCATCCTGAGTGGAGACAGAAAAAAGCAGCATAAAGGGAAATGTGACTTTCCAACCTAGCAGTTAAGATATTCAGATGAGCAGGGAGAGGACTGCTTGCTTGTTTTCGCTCCCAAAACAGTCTCTGTAGTTTACACAAGTACTGAATAAATGCAAAAGCCATTTCTGGAGCCTGGATCACATGACTGTCAAGAGAGTGCAACATCGCAGCCCCTCTTGGGCTTCCTCCCATAAAGCTTGGACTCTTTCTACACCGTTGGACCCATGCATCTTCTTCTACCACTGTCTTCACAGCTACCACTTGAAAGGGAGGGAGGGAGGGAGTCCCATGTCATCCCAGCTGCCTGTGACCTAACCGCCCCAAACTCACATGCTGACCTTTTAAAGAGACTTGCTTATTTTTCTTTAACAACCTGATTTATCAAGAAAGAGGATCAAGGGGAGGGTCTGATCTATCAAGCTTGATTGGGAAATGAGTTAACCCTGCAGTCACATCACCCAATCAAGGCAGAAGCCAAACTGCGTTGCCCCAGGTAACAGTGATAAAAGAGAAGTTAGTATAAAAGGAGTGGTGATGGTCAGGGTGCTTCCCAGGATGGGTTGAATGTAGCTAAAGATATAGTAAAATGCAGCTAAAAAGAATTTAGGTTTCTCCTTTCTCTTCTTGAATGCTTTCAGGTAGTTAAAGTAGTGTGTTTGAGGGAACTAGAGATTGTGCAATAGGTTAGTGTTTAGGGAATATAACTTGAAAGCAGAAGTAATAAAGTGGGGAAAGGGATCCTTAACAGAGAAGAGGTTTGAGATTATAAGCAAACAATATAGTGACACACAGGACTAGTTGGGGCGGTGGGAAGAAGCTGTCTGCACTTGAGGTCATCTCTGCTGCTTCAAAAATGGGCCACATGGGAGCACTACCTCTGGGTTCCCAAGTCTAGGGATTTCCTCTCTTCCCTTAGTTTAAGTGGCCACTCTACCTGTTAAACTGAAAACTCCAGCTCATCCGACTCATTGCACAACACCATTTCCTTTCTGTGAAATACAAAACTGCTTACAGATGGTGCTTTTGGTTTAAAAAGCAATTAAGACTCTCTTTTTTACCTTACACATTATTAATGTCTGAGCTAGCCTACTTCTACCATACTGTTACCATCTTATTATCTTCTACATCATTAAAAATATATGGTTGGTCCCTTCTGAATGGCATCTTAAAGAAGAATTAAATATCTTGATTATTTTTTTCCCCTCTGATCACAAGTCCTATTTATAGGTTTATCTTCTGTACTTCTGCACACCCCCCTTCAAATCCAGCAATGAAGCAAAATCGGTGTGTTCTTCCCTCCCTTCAGCACCCAGGTCTGCTTGCCAGGCCTAATGCTAAACAAGAGATGGGCGATGCATCTTCCCTCAAGAGATCCAGCCTCCCATTTATTGAACGAGAGCTCTCCCTTTTGCAGGGAAGGAGGGCAAAAGTGACATTTCAAACAACGTGGGAGGATAACATAGCCTTAGCAGGCCACAGTAACCTTCAGTAATTATATCAGCCACCTGACACTGACTTCTCACACTAGTATGGGAAAGCTGTTGCAGTATATAAAGAAAATTGCTTGCCTATACCAATGGCTTTTGCTGTATCAAGATAACCCACTGGGCCTCTGCAAACCTTGATGCCATCACAAAAGTCTCATCTGTGTGCAGAACTGACTTAATGGTTTCAGCTGCTTTAATGATCCCTCAGAAAAGGAAGGGCTTTAGCTAATAAAGGTAGGAGAAAAGACTTCGAAGGTGTCGAAGAGGAAGAAACTAGCAAGGGTTGCTCTTTACTGGTCCCATCTCCAGTGAGAGAAATATGCCCTTTATCAAAAACACCCAGTAAAGGATTTCTTCCAGAAATGATGAGAACACACAAGTTTCTGCTTGACATTTTGCACCTAGAAATGTAAATATTTGCATGAAAGTACATGTAACATATGAGCTATCCCAATAAAAGCAAAAGTATTGTTCAGCTTTATGAAAAGTGAGCATAAAATAAAATAAAAGAATAAACAACTGCTCACTCACAGTTCCCTGCTCTGGAGAGGCCATGGCTGCAGACTGTTTCCCTGCTGTCTATTGCATATTTTAAAAGGGGTGATTTGCTACTTAGAAACAGATATTCTGAGTGAAGAGACAAGATGCACTTAAAAGCTGAGCCTGGACTTTCATTTCTTTGGCCGCAAGGCTTATGAAATGGCTCTTCCTGCTTCGCACCTCCAGGTGAAAAGTTGAAGAGCTTTTGTGCCAAGCTATGAAAGAGGAAAAGGCTTCCTACTGAAAAACAAGGAAGAATATACGGTACCTTGTGTGAATCATACAAATGAAGTATGTTATATGAATTAGTGGTACCGCCATCAAACCAAGGCCACAGAGGTAGCGTGTGTTACGGCTATTTACCTATGTCAGAGCTGAGGTGGGAACTGGTTTCCAAATACAAGAGCGCTCTTCAATCCCTCTCCTAAGTTTCTTCTTCCCCATTCTCCTCTCAAAAGACATAGCACCATGAACTAACAGGTGTGTTATCTGAGGCGAGAATGTTTTCTGGAAGGGTGGGATGGGAGAGAAACAGCCAGGAATAAGGGAACTGTAAGTTTACAAGATGTGGATCTCATTTTTTCCTTTTCTTTGGGTTATTTATTTATTTATTTATTTAAATTAAAAATTACCTACCTACCTTGCCTGCTTATAAAGGTGTATTGATTTGTGGGGAGAGGGAACTTTCAAACTTACAGGTGTAACCATAGAAAGGGCCCTTATACCCACCTCGTGAAAAAACAATGCGTTATGACAATCTGGCATCTCACCACCATGACACTGGACCTCCCAGGGATGAACAAGCTCAAATCTCCGCTGAACATTTTGGCCAGTACAGGGAGTGCTCACGCACTGAGGTATGACCCACAGAGCCCACACCTACCTTACCAGGTCCTTCAGACATTCATGTCATGGCCTGTTTAACTTAACACTCGGGACCAGGCACAAAGGCTTGAGTCGCTCCTGGAAGAGCCCCCGAGTTAATGCACCTTATGGATGCAGCTTTCAGGCCACCACCTTCACAGCTGCCTGCTGGGGAAGAAGCAGCACAGCTTACAAACAAAAACAAAACACGCAGCAGCACTTATGCTGATGAATACAAGTTCTAGCTCTGCACAAGAAACATTGTCTTCTTTTCTCCTCAAGAAAATAACATCATTAAGAAGTGAACAAGGATTCCTTCAGGACACATGTAGCAGCTCCCAGAAAGCATGGTAGCATCTCTCACTAGTTATTCAATCTCCCACACGGTTGCTCTCCATAAGGTATCGGCCAGTTCAGACACAAGTGCTTCTTTTAAACCAGATACTCACTGCCAGACCTGAACGACTGGTTTCTGTTTTACTCATGTCTGCCAAGACCTCATTCACTAATCATGAGAAGAATCTCTCAGTGTTTGAGGGGAGGAATATTTTTCTGTATTTGTTTAGGGGACAGGGATGTTGGAAGCAAAACTGGTTCTTTATATGAAAGATTATGCACACAGTCCATCAATCTTCTGAAAAAGCTTTTTGGTTTTGGGCTGAGGTTTTCCCAGTCACTTATTTTAGTCTGTCTTTACTAACAGTGGTTTGATGTGATCAGTCTCTGTCATGTTTCTGGACAGGCTGACTCAGCTTCCTCAGTGGAAATAAGCAATTTAAGGAAGGAGGGAAGGAAGACCATCTACTCTGTCTCTGTCTGTGCATCTGAAGATGCAGAACAGACTCCGCAGTTCTTTGCTGATGCCAGTTTCTCATGCTGTGGCACATTTTTCAGATGGGCTGATTATAAATTCTGTAGCCAGGTTCAATTTCTTAGCATTAGAAGTAATATCCTCTCACGATTATCCTCTCAGGGTTTACTCTCACTTTTAGCTAGTGCTGACCATCATCAGAAACAAGATGCAAGATGAAAAGGATTATCGTTTAAATCCAGGAGAATATTTGTTACATCGAGGCAGGAAAAATACATCAAGAACAACTAATGACTACACCTCAACAACATTGTTTTTCCACACAGAGCTTTTATTTATCCAGGGATATTTGCAAATACCAAAGAGAGATTTGAATTTCACCTTTCAACCCTGCCCATCAGCTACTAGTCCCCTATCACTCCCCGCACCTCTGGTTTCCAGTGCATGCTTACTGCTGAGCCTGTGAGGAGGCTGAGCGTCAGGGACGAGGCCCAAGTGACGGTGCTGTGAGCCCAGACAATGCCCCGAGAGAAGGCTCCAGAAGTCAGCCACAGGGAGGGGCCTAGTGTCACTTCCCTTGACTGACTGGTGTCTCAACCGCTTCTGGAACTGGGGCGAGAGAAGGTTCCAGAAGTCCAGGGACTGGGGCCAATAAATAGGGGCACGTACGAGTCTCTGGGGTGCTC
>NW_008824474.1:658113-660286 GCF_000699105.1 Pygoscelis adeliae
CCCCCTCTCCTGCTTGCTCTCTCTTTTTTTCCCTTTCTTTTCTCTTAAAGCTGCTAAGTAACACAAGGCCTACCTTGACTTCTCATAAAGCCGCACAGCTTAGGTGGATATAATTGTGAGAGGGTCAACGTTTACAGAATGTTTGTTCCATTAAAGTTGATGTTTATGTATGGACCTTGAGTGTTATCTCACCTTAATCCACACCGAGGGGATTTGCGAATCTTAGTCACTCTCCCCTCCTCATAGCTGGGACGTGACACTGAGCTGGCATGTCCTGCTCTCTCTGCTTTCGTCCCAGGTTTGGTGATTACGCTTTTGATAGGAAAGTATCTGATGCATCTGGGCAGCTGCCTTTGCTCATTCATTCATCTCTGGTAGCTTCAGCATCATTTAGGTTCCTTGGTCCATGTTTCCAATTTATCTTAGTTTCCAGAGCAACCAAGTCTCATTCTTAGTGCTTCTTCTCAGCTGATTTGGTTATGTCTCTGCTTCCTGCATATTCTGATTTCTCTGCAGTGCTAAAGACTGGTATCACAGGTTTGGAGAAAAAAAAATCCCAGTGCCTGAGTCCTTTTTTTTTCCCCCCTTTTTTTTTTAATAGACATCACATTTGTGGCTTTTCTTCCTTCAATGTTTGCCACATTTAATGGTGTGTTGAAGGACTGGCAGTGCGTTTTTCCCATTAGATTTCCCCTTTAGTAGGGTCACTCTGATCTTATTGCGCTCTCCAGTAGAACCACTTCTTTTACTGCTATTTGAGGATTATATCAATGAAAAGATACCATTAGTGGAAGGGGCATTGTACATACCTTTTCATTTTCTGACACCGATGTTTATGTTTCTGCTGTTCTCCTTTCTTGTGCATGTAAATGCCTCATAGGATTTTTTCGAAAATGTTAATTTTCTGGCTATCCAGTCCTTCCACGCCTGTGAAGCCAATCGCATTGGGTAACTGTTCCCCTGCTCCATGTACACACCTCTCCCTCCCTTCCTTTGATCTTCTCTGCACTGGTTTCTTCATGCATCTTGCAGTACAGTCAAAGCCATCAGACACCCAAAGTTATCTGTACAACACAGGGAGGCAGGGGATCCCAGGAGTGATGTGGTGTGTATCCAGGCCGTGTGGTATGCAATGCATCCAGCATTAGGGACTCGGTCAGCTTCAGGGAAACACAACAAGATCAGCTTGCTCAGAGGTGATTCAGCACAATTTTACATTCATCCTCGTAGCACTCATACATTCATTTCCTTAAAGCTCAGACTGTGAACTCCAGACCAGATTTAAACTCGAAACTCTTTGTAATGCTTTACATGTTCAGCTCTCAGTGTCCACACAGATCAGTTGTGAAATGGGGAGAAAAAATGGCCAAGGACTCTGCAAAACTTCTATAGTTTTAAAAAATAAGCATAAAGCCGGAGTGCTTCAGAACAGTTTTCCTTCAGCCTTACAGTAAAGCTGCATTACAAGTCTGTCAACAAAAAAATGTTCATTTTCTTCATTTCTACCCTAAATTCATCCTTTCCTAAACAGCTAAAGTTCAAACAGTATTTCAGTGGAGTCTAAAGCTCTCCTCTCTCTTCTCCTCCCCAAGTCCTTTAAAAAAATCTGCACCTTTAAAAATCAAACGACAAATGCATGGACACCAGGGACAGTACTTGCCCGCTGTGCCGCTGCCCCCTTTCAGCTCTCTCCTTCATACTCCTCTGAGGTTATTTTCTCCCACATTTGCTCTATTCCAGGCAGCAGATACATCTGCATACCTTCTCTTTCATTTTTTTTCCAATCTCGTCTTTCCATACAGTAGCAACCTCATTCACAGGCAGAGAGAAATTAATGCAGGGTAATTAGCTGAGTTGCCCAGGAACGCATGGCTGAGCTGGCAAGCACCAAAGCACTGTCACCCCAAGCCTGGGACTGCTGCCACACCAGCAGCCCGCACACCCCGTATGCCAGCCGGACCGTGCACGAATCGTCTCATCGCTGTTCAACACCTTCAGCCTGTCGGGTAGTGGCTTCCTTTTTCCTTTCTGGTTCACACCATGCTTCCTGGCTTTGACATTTATCGATTTTCCAACCGGGTCACCAACCCAGCTTGCCGCAGCTCCAACCCCCCCAGTCGTCCCAGGTGCTCGCTGTGCCCCCCTGCCAGCAAAACCTTTCTGCAAGCTGGGG
>NW_008824474.1:660387-661714 GCF_000699105.1 Pygoscelis adeliae
GCCGTTCCTCCTCCTCATTTCCGGGGGCTCTCAGGAAGCCCCTCGCCCCACGGAGGCAGGGAGTAGGGGGAAAGAGCTGGTTTGGGGTAAGGTGTGAAGTGGGTAAATTCTGCTTTGCTTTGGAAAGGCAGTGATAAACCCCCTGTGAAGCAATGTCCCTGCCTGGGCCACTGAGGGACACTGAGGGGGTGTTTGTGGCGAGGGGGCAAACTTGTACTGAAGGATGCCCTGTTAGCAAGGCGAGGCTGTACAAAGCACTGAGGTTTGACGTAAAATGCAAAGTTTGCGAGGACTGGCTGTTTTAACAGAGCAGCCCAAACCGTCTGAGAAGGAGGATGAAATGCCTTTAAAATTCAGGGTGAGTAATTTATAAGCAACTTGATGGTGGCTGGAAAGCTGAGTGGAAAAGAGTCAAGGAGCTTAAATCTCTTAAAGATCAGACGACTTTTTCTGGAAGTGTGGGGCGAAACTTCTCCCATCGAGGTCAGGCAGAAATACAAGGCTTGAAAGAGCTCTGAACAATCTGGTTAGCAATCTGGAGAAATAAAAGTTTTGGTTTATGGAGAGGCTCATAAGGAAAAATACGTCAGCTAGACACACCACTTTTAAATAAAAATCAAATCTGGCTAGAAAAGCAAAGCTGTCTAATGGTTTGTCCCCTGAAAATCCTGTCCCAAGAAAATGCCTGGGACAATCGGGTCTTGATGCTGTGTCTTGCAACAGCAATAGTGCTGGTCCCCGCGCGGAGCTCCTTGTGTCCTTGTCTGTACCACAGCAGAGCCCTGAAGAATGCAGAAAGTGGGCAAGCGCACACAACAAAAGCCAGTCATATTAGCAACGGCAAAAGTGGGTGAAGCAGTGAATTAATTGCTGAACATCTGTTATCCAATGTATAAATGTTTCCGTATGCAATAAGAATGAAATGAAGATGTCTGCAGATTTTTGTTTTACTTTCCCTGACTTTGATTTTTTTTTTTTTTTTTTTTTGGACAGGTGAGATGAGCCTAATTATTCCCTTTACAAGGTATTTACAAAGTTACACATCTTCCTCTCAAAAGTAAGTCATAATACCGATGCCACACACCCATTCCTGACAAGGCGTTACATCTGGAAACCTTTTTTTTTAAAATGTGGTAGTTTTCTGACTTAAAGACATCACATTACACTTTGTAAAAGGCTAGGTACATCACCCACCACCAAGCAGAGCCTGCCACTCGTTGTCAGTTAATCCCATTCCTAACGGTTTGGGCCCGACCGGTCTGACTAAGGACACAGTCACCTTTATCACCGGGTATTTTTGCTGCCTTTTTTTTTTTTCTTTTCTTTT
>NW_008824474.1:662131-671645 GCF_000699105.1 Pygoscelis adeliae
CTTGAAAACTGAAGTGGCTGTTGGGAATGTTTATAATGCTACGTGTTTTGATCTGCATCTTCGTGAGCTTGTTGCGTCCTCGCCACGTACGGGAAAGCCCTTCTGCATATGCATAATTTTAAGACTGTAGATGGTCGCGTTCCCTTCCAAAAGCAGAAAAACCGACCCTTACCTGAAGTATCCATGCTCAGCTTGCTTGCTGCTAGAATCAGCTGGGCAGCAGAGGTCACATTAATAGTCGTCTTCAGATGTTCATTATAAAGCTCATCTTTTTAAAAATACTGCAGTACACCTGCCATGAAAGTATAGCCCATCTCTCAATTAGTGAGACTTTATTTCCATTCCGTAAATTACTGGAATGTAGCCGCCTCTTTTTGCTAGTTACCTGTTTGTGGTTTAGTTTGAAAAGCCTCTAACGTTTTTTCCTATAAAGAATTTTCAACAACAAATTCTCTTTCAACACTTTTTACCTTTAAAACGTCTCTTTAATAGAGGAAATTTCGGAAGGGAAACAGAACAAAAATCTTGTTTTGCAAGGCAGAACCTTGCTTTGTTTGGGTTTGTAAACTGGAATTTTCACAGACATGTCCCATTTTCTTATGCGTCTTCATTTAGGAAATTAATATGCAGGGAATTTGGGGAAAAGTTTAGGGAAATAAGGGCAAGAGGGGAGGGTGCTATCCTGGCCCTTTCCAGACTTCAGTATTGATGGAGAGAGAATAATTCCCCATTTATTAGACATTTACACATTGTTTACTTCAATGACGTGGAAATTCATATTTCTCATATACATCACTTGTTATTGTTCTTACTTCCTGACTGGATGACTGGAAAAGGAAATTAAGCTGTGCTGAATGGCATGTGTTATTGATAGCACAGAAAAAGAACAAACTTCACAGAGAGAGCCTAAATAAACTGTTATAGGCCTACGTTGCTTAAAGGTAACCATTTATTCCTGGTAGAGGTTTTGCTTTAGCTGTGATAAAAGTCTGAAGACGCAAAAAAGGCAAGGTTGGGAGGGAGAGGTAATATGCTTTTTTAGATTAGCTCTTACAACTGGACAACTTTTTGGGCTCACAGGTACTTTGACTCCATACAAAGAGTCTATAAGCATGTATTTCCTTTACTTTTACTGTGGAAGGTGTCACGTATGGACCACATCCTTTGGAAAGGAGTTCACTTTCTGTGCCATTAATGCTGCAACATTACAGCTGCTGGTGGTGTAACTTGCATGGAGTTCCACTGCAGCAAAAAGTGGGAGCTCCCGGCTTACTCCAGCTTACTGGAGATGTTTCTGCAGCTGGGTTTAGCCAGCTGCACGCTTTCCCCACCTCAGCATGGACATGTGCACCTCCTAACAGTGTCAATCAGACCCCAGGCTCTTCCACTTCAACCAGTACTGCTCATAGCAAGGCCTGAAGGCAATTCACACTCCAACACCTGCATCCGGCTTGGGTTCCCCTGCTGAAGGTTTGAGAGCTGCAGTTACGCCTTCCCGTTCTGGGGCTTTTGTAAATATTCTCTGTTAAAGTTTTACAGCTACAACTTCGCCATCCATTTGGATTTGGATTTATGTTACTGGAAAGTTGGTTTTGCTTTTTGCGCACCAATGCACAAAGCTGGTTTTGGCAGATTCATTAAACTGACTGAGGAGAGAAAAGGCAGGGAAGGCACTTAGACATCATCCAATACTCAAAGAGGATAACTGGGTATTTGTATTTGAAGAATTTGTATAATTCTTCTTTTATGGTCCATGTTCAGTGGTCTTCAAAGTCAACACTGTTCTTTGAATCAAACTCTATGGCTGTATAGGCTTTTAAAAAGAAACTCCACACATTAGTGTAGTCCAGGTTAGGGACTCCTCTTTTCCAGGCTAACGTGCTGAATGTGTCTCCTCTTTACATTAATAAAGGCATATGGGAAGAGAGGAAAGCAACCTCCCTGTTTCATGCTAGGAGTTGTGACATTTGGAGGCAGCACATGCAAACAGCTAGCTCCTCTAGGAAGACTGCCGCTGCTTCTCCTAGCTGTGGGAAAAAAATCGGAGGCCATAAGTTAATTCTATTTTTGTCCAAACAGCCTGTGGAAAGCAAAATAGAGTTTCCTGTGAGAACACGCTGCTTCCAAAGCCGCCTGAGCCTGCCAGTGACTATGGTGCAGTGTCACACAGCCAGTCTCCCTCACTAGCTGCATGCGCATGGTTATTAGGCAAAGACAACAAGGGTGGGCGATGGCACTCGTGGGCAAGCCAACATCTTTCTTGAGACTTTGCATAGGTGAATAGCGATGTTGTTCCATAGGGACTGTTTCTCACACAGGCTGGTAAGGGCAACCAGCGGGCACAAGGGTGACATTTATAGCTTGGCGTGTCAGCGGGAGGCAATAGGGGAGAAGGTTGTGGTCATGGCACCGATGCCTGTTGCTGCATGCTTGCTGCTCATCAGTCAGCAAGTGTTCCCTGAACAAAATTGTTCGGACTTGTCTCATTAAAATGCTTTCCCCTAAAATGGCCACAGTTTGTTGCCAGGGTGTTTTTGTAGCCTCACTATAATCCTGGAATCCCCCATAGCTTACAGGCACTTTCAGACCAAGAAACAACAGCTGAAACAACCCCTCATTTTCAGTCAGAGCTGGAGCTCAGAAA
This sequence comes from Pygoscelis adeliae, assembly GCF_000699105.1. NCBI lineage: Eukaryota > Metazoa > Chordata > Aves > Sphenisciformes > Spheniscidae > Pygoscelis > Pygoscelis adeliae. The sequence continues at coordinate 664,776 of NW_008824474.1, forward strand.
CAATTTTAGTCAAGTTTCCTGGGCTTAAATTCATAGGCTACCCTTTACCTGTCAAGGTGAGATTTTGAGCTACTGATTGTCCTTGCTCAAAACACGCATAGGAGCAAGACCCAGCAACTGCAGTCTGACTAAGAGGATGGATGTCTGTCCAACTATCCCGTGAGAGGTTATGCAAACCAGTGTGCTGACCATGGTTCGGGGTGTCATTGCTTGACATCTTCTTTCACTTTCTTTAACCACTTTCCCATTCCTCTAAATGTAGATTCCCAGGAAGGACAGATAATCGTTTTGCTTCTGTCCTGGCACTTCCTGGTAAGACCTCAGCAGCGCATGGACAAAATGAGAATGATCTAAGGGAAATATATGCAGGGCTTCAAACTAGCACTTCTCTCACCACCAGCTTGCCTCTCCATGTTACAAGCCCAGCCACACCTCAGGAAGTCCCAGTTCTCGCGTAGAAGATCAGAAATCTGTGTCATTTTTTCAATCCCCAGCTTTTTCAAAGGTAGATGCTGTAACGTTTTGACACACTACAGAGAATTAATAGAAAAGGGCTCAAGATGTGCAGCACAGCCCCTTGCAGTTATGGGCAACAAACCCTGTAATGCCCTTCCCAGAGTATCACATTATATCTTCACAGTAGCTGTCAGAGGAGAGCAAAGAAAGTTAGGTATCTTCCAGTTCCCGGTCTGGGCATAGCTATGGATCACAGGTATCTACTTGTCCTCATGCCATCATTGCTCTTCAGCTTAAATAGCTCTTTTCCTTTTTCCTTCCTGTGTGAGTTACAGACAGCAGTCATGCTCTCCACCTTCTCTTTGCTAAAGCAGCCAAATCCTTCCATCCCCTTTCATACCTGTAAAACAAATATCACTGTTCTTCTCTGAGGCAGTGGCTGCAAATGATATTTTGGCTCCATCTTCCCTAAGATTCTGGGTTTTAAAGCCAAAAGGTCTCATAAAAGGTACACCTGCAGCTGACTCGAGGACGGTGCTTCCTGACCAGAGAGAGTTAAGCATCAACAGTATCCAGATGGTTTGTGCCTGGGCCTGGTGATGATGCATATACTTGGGGAATTTCCAGGTTTTGTTCGTGATTCATTCAGCTTTGACTTCCCCGGCTGAACAGGGAAGATCTTACAAAACATAGTAATAGTTTGCATTAAAGAGCACTTCACACACAGCTTTGCACCAATTGAACTGAAGATTTTGAGATGATTCCTTCATGGGCACGTCATGGTGTTACATCATGAGCTTGGATCTGTATCAGTTTTCCTCTTCTGCTGTGTACAAGCACAGGCTCACAGGAACCTTTTATAAGATTTGTTTTATCTGTCTCCAAGACCATTTACTGCTGCAACGGGAGAGGGCTTAGCTTCCCTTCCACTCTGCTGTTTTGCTTGTATCCCTGCTTTAAAAATGACAGTAATGCAAACTGTCACTCTCCTTTTATTCCAAAGGCAGCTGACTTTTTACAACCTGACACCAGGTTTGCATCTTAGAATACAACTGCAGTCATTCAAATGAGTGATGAGAAATGCAGCAGAGCATCCTTTTGGCGCCAGGAACATATGCATCTACTCTTGGTACTTCAGTGATAACGAGATGCACCTTATCAGTGTGTTATGTGAGCATCTGCAATATCCTTAAGACATTGGTCCCACTTCAGCTAACCTTCAGGTCCCACTTCAGCTAACTGCCAGGAGTATGCTGTAGTCAGAGGATGTGGTGGCGGTTTCAAGGTCAAATCGTGCTTATTGCTCACAGTCGCTGTGCTTGATATATTCTGGAAAGTCGTGATGTAATAGGTTGTGTTTTGTTTCCTTCTTATGGAGCAGAAACTTGCAGAAACTCACAACAAGTCACTTGCCATGAAGATGCTCGACTATGTGAACGCTGCAGCACCGCTAGCAGCCACACACACTTAGCACAGGCACACTTAGCACAGGCTGGTACTCCGCTATGCTTTCTTCTCCTGGTGCCATCACCACACTCACACTCCCTGCCTTTCATTGTGCGCTGATGGCTGCTTTAAACCCCCACAATCACCTGCCCCTCAGGGCATGTTCTGCCTTCATGGGGACAGGGGACACAGTCACTAGTGGGCCCAGTGCCGTGTGTCCCTCCCGGCACCTGCAAGCATCCCGGCTGTAAGCTGCACACCCTGCTCTCCACCTGCGCCTGCAAGCATGCTCAGCTCATAGGACCCTGTGCCTCAGGGGCAGCAGGGAGGCCTCCCGGGAGCTGTGGCACAGCCTGTATTCTTCCCAATGATAGTACCCTGTTGCATGTCCTTTCTGGAGAAAGCCCCATAACCGATGAATATTATTCCCCATCATTTAGCCTCTGCTGCAATACTCCGCTGGAAAGGCAGAGTCCTTGAGACACCTCGGCTGACATTGCTTCCTCTGCCCCCTGCATCCTTCGCTCCTCGAGCCCCACTCATCCCCCATCTGACAGTGTCCATGGCATGCCCCGTGCTGTCACAGGCACAGGGGAGACCCACTTCTCCGCTGCGCCATTCCCCTCCCTTTGCCAATGACTCATCCTTGCTGTGACTCCTTCAAGAAGCAAGTTATTACTATCAATTAAAAAAAAAGAAAACAAAATATTCAGTCCTTCCAGCTTCTCAGCTGCTTCCTTTTTATGTCGATCTGCAGGCTCTCCGAGGCATCTCATTTTGTGTGCTGCAGCATCAAGCACTGATGCCACTTTCCCGATGACAGAAATGTTCTGTTCTACTGGTCAGCACTGCCTGTGCACGTGGGGACATAAAATACTCTGCAGGACACTTTATCCGTGTCCCTAGAGGCTCCAGGGAAGAAGACTCAGGCAGGTATGCTAGAGTGACAGTGCCGAAATGTTATCGGTCATCCCTGTGCCACAGCCCAGGCGAAAGTCCACTTCTCGGCTCATCAGCACTCCCTGACTCAACGGCAGAGGCAGGAAACAAGGGCGGCAGAGGAGCTGCCCCACCTCAGGGGACCAGTGCAGCCCACTGATATTTATAATAGAGTGGTTTTCAGCTGTTGTTTGAGCTGTTTCATCGTTTATGTCTATTCCTCTCTTCTCCGGGAAAAAAAAATCAAAAGGCAAGAGTGGAGGGAACCTAGAACAGAAATGATCCTGCTTTTCCAGAAGAATGATAATGGCTCCACTGTGTACTGTTCTTGTATCATAACCTTCACAAAAATACCATTAGAGAGGACAGTTTGCAATTTGGAAGTGCCCCCTCCCCCAATTTAGTACACACTCAGACCTCAGAGATACAAACTGGCAGAGATCGTCCAAAAGCAGCACTCACCAAGGTCCAGGAGGGGCAGCAGCAGAGCTCACGGCTTGTGGCTTCGCTCCATGTGGTCTTGAACCACCCAAGGTGCCTCAGCTATGCTTTTTTGTGTGTTCTCAAGTAGTGGCCTACCAAATGTCTAAGAAAGGCCATTTTCGTCTTCAGCCCAACAATCTAATCCAATACTTTTCTTCTTGAAAATAAGGCAGGTTAATTTTGGTATTTTTTGGCCACATGCAGTTTGTAGAACACAGAAAATAATAGAAAACATCTTTTAACTACCATACCTGTTTTATTCCTTATCCTTCTGACTACAGCAGAGAAATATATCTTCCTGTTATCACATTCATTTCATTTTTACCAGACTTGTGTAAACTTTAACTTCTATGATACATGATTCAATTTCTTTTGGGTTTCAGAGACAGTGGTAAAAGGAAGGTGGAAGAACATCTGAAGAACGCCTGAAGAACATCCCTCACTTCATTACTGTTCCTGGTATCCCACCACCCCACCCTCATTTGGGCTGTCAGGTGAAACCAATAGCTCTCCTTTAGGCTTCTCTATTCAGAAAACAGAGGTTGTGCAGCACTGAAAGGGCCTCCTGGAGGAGAAGGCTGATGGTTTGAGTTTTATTCTGTAGGCCAGAGCAGACCAATGATGTTTTACTGGGTTAGCTTCTTATCATTCCCAAATATCTGAAGGCAGCACAGGCAGCAAAAGAAGCAAGCCCATGCTCTCACAGTGTCTTGACATATGATGGGACACTAATATTTAAACAAATCCAACACACCAAATGACAGTCTCACATATGCCATTATAAGTACAGACGGCCAGTTACCTTGCTCCCAGTTTCACTCTGGATTTTGCATGGCTTAAAGCCCTCAGCGGTTGGTGCATCTCCACAGGACCTCTACCCTCTGTGGTTCTCCTGGTCTGAAGAGCAGTTGGCCCAGTCTTACCACCCAAGTTCAGTGCTTCCATTGCCTCTCTCGCAACAGTCTCACACCCAAATTGCAAAGCCACATCTGCAGTATTTGCATGATGCCAAATGACTGCCCATAAATCATTCGCATGCTACCCCTTCCCTCTCCTTCCCTTGCCTCCCCTCCCCTCGCTTTCCTGTTGCTGGCTTCTGTCCTAAAATAACTTTCTATCGCAGAATGTCTTTAAATCTGTGGTGGTCACTATTTTTCACCTTTCCCTTTCTAGAGCTGGTCTGCCTTCATTGCCCCCCTTTGTAACTTGGAATGGCAGACAGCTCAGTAATATAAGAGATTATTATATTCTAAATACTTAAAATAAACCTTTGTTTTAAATTGAAAGATCCCATTTTAAGTCCAATATTTCATTATCACTGCTAAAAGCACTGCTTCTCCTTGAAAGAGAAACAAAACTTGAGAACTGGTTCTCCTCTTGCTGCAGAGGATTTGATTCTCTCCCAGCCTATATGTGATATAGTTACTTATCCCTGTGTAGCCCAAAAAGAAAATGGGTGGTATGCAATGCTTATGAATGGTATACTATCATGATAGTAAAATCTATAGGAAGACCAGCTTTATTTCTGCATGGTATTAGTCTAACACAAGCTATTGAGACTTAGTGCGTCACCTTTTTCTTTACACCAAGTTTATGCTTTTATATTAAAATTACATCTGAATAGATAGCTGTGAGATCAAACTAAGGGGTTGAGTTTTCATGTAGAAATGCAAAAGTGATGACTCTGAAAAGAGCAGTTCACCTGAACGTAGCCCTTAGCATTAAGTCAGCACAACTCCCACCAACAGCTTTTGGGACTGGGCTCAGCTGAGGCAAAGAAATGTGTCAGGGCGGCACGTGCACGGTAGCGGATGAGCATACGGATGCAGTGAGAGCAGCCAGGCACAGTGCTGTGGATTTGCCATGTGACTCAGTGCATCCATGCAGACCCTGATTCACAGGGGCAGTTGGTGAGCAGCAGAGCGCAGCCCTGCAAGATCCACCAGTGGCTGCTCCTGGCCCTGCCCCAGCATCCCTACAGGGCACAGGCCCGAGGGCAGTGCCTGGTCATGCTTGTGGACCTGGCCAGGGCAGGCCCCACCACTGGGGATGGGAGGGTATAATTCCCACTGATTCCTAAGGCAGTAAGGTACCAACATAAATACGGTGATAATAATCTCCATCCTCATGGAGGTGAGGCAAGGATTGGTGTTACGAAGGCTCTCAGACACCAGTAAAAGATACACTTGATGCATGCAGTAAGATAAGGGCTGTATGTTGATTGTATGTAAATTATCTTTTTTTAGACTAACTAATGCAAATGGGGCAAAAACTGGCAAGCAGTCAGGCATGCAAACACACCTTCCTTCTCCACAAGCCCACAAGCTTGCTCTTGCTTACGATTTTAGACCAACTCTGCTGCAATCCTACCACCAATCTATACAGAAATTAATTTGAATCAGTGTGGTATTCTGTGGATGACTACAACTTAAATTTCAAAGAAATGTATGGCAGTAAGGATAGAGTTGTGGTTTAAGCACTCTAGAGGTGCAGGTTTATTTCTTTACAGCATCCTGAGTATCGCAGGGCGTGCTGCCGAGTGATCCAGCTCCTAAGATAAAATGCTCTTTCACAGATATGATGTTGGAATATTGTGGTGATTTGACATTTTGTGAGTTTTTAAAATGTGTCCCTTGGATTTAATTCTCTATATGGATATCAAACCACAGACCTAGAGAAGAAAGAGACTTGAAGTAAGAAAGACAAAGTAGAGTGTATCAGAAGTTGAGACCAATTCACACAAGCCTTGTAAGACTTAGAGGGAGAAGGTAAAAATACCAATCCCATACTTCCTAGAATTTTGTGATGAATCTGTGAAGATTTTTAAGCCATAAAGGACTCACTGTGAAACTTCTGACACTTTGGAGATTTCTTTTCATGGAATGGCAAGCTTTTTGTACAGTCTGCTTACAGTATCACAGTGAGGACACATTCAAGTAGAGGGAAATAGAAATGTTGGTACTTTGACTTCGGAGTATTTCTAAAGTTCCCAAGGATTCAAAGAAAGCAGGCGAGCAAGCAGTTCCCTCCACCAGAGTAGCCTTGGCCACCTGGAATATATCCCGTAACAGTGTGATATTGTTCTGGGTAACTTCAGTAGTCCAATAAATGTGAACTCTACCCTGGGGAAATAGAACCGTGCAAAAATGTAATTATAGGCTTATAAAAGTCATACTTTCCTAATATTCCATTGCTTTACCAAGAGAAATATATTACCTTGGGGACTGAAATGGGTGTGTATTTGCTGCATCCATCGTTACAATACATGTAATCTACTGCCACTTCTACCTACAAGTACAAGATGCTAGACTTTGAGGTCCCCTTACTGTAGCAACGCCAATGAAATCAGGGTACTTATGTCAAACAAAACCCGCACGGGTTTAGATGAGAATCAGAGCCATTAAAACAGTTTTATTTTAGTATTATTCCTGCTCTTTACCTCATACATAGGTCCACACTTTATGTTTTCAAAGAGATGTGTTGGCTGCAGTGGACCTACACCAATTTACACTGGACTATGTGTGTTTAAAACTGCCAAAAAGTCCC
>NW_008824474.1:671730-674813 GCF_000699105.1 Pygoscelis adeliae
GGACTGTTCTTCACCCTTACAGCAAAGAAATGCAAATCAAAATCATTCAGACACCCTGAAGAGCCTTAACAAAATGACTGCCATCATCCCTGTTGCTTGTAGACAGACCTTGAGATTGTCAAGGACCTTTTGTTTCATGATAGCTCTCACCTGCGCTATCCTTCAGCAGTGGAGGTATATCAGCAACCTTCCCCTATGGGAATTGCTATGGGAATTCCTCCAAAAACATGCTTGCTTGGAAAATCCATCACAATTTTTCAACAAGGCTATTTTTCTTTGGAAAATGTTGATATTTTAGCATTGGTGGCCCACAGTCAAGAGAAGAAAACCACTCTTGTCTCCACGACCTTTTTCCGCCCCAACAACCCAAGCTTAGGGAGTTTGCAGGTTAAGGCACTTTTAGAGAATTGAGACACTAAGGTGAGCATCTCTGCTCCGTGACACTAACCGACATGCTCTTGGCCATTTGGGCATGACTGAGTCTCACTTTCTGATTTCTTGTGCACAAAAACATTAAAGTCTATTTCATTCCGGCATGGAGGGGAAAACGGTTGACATCTCCTGTCTTGGGTGTGCGTGGCAAGCTGTTGGCAGTGGGGAGCTGCAGGGGTGGCCTCTGTGAGGAGAGGCCGGAGCCGCCCTCAGTACCAGCCGGCTCCAGCTGACACATCGCAGGGCACAGCTGAGCCCCTCAGCCAAGATGATGGTGCCTCTGAACTGACCAGAGGAGTCAGTGGCACTTGTGTGGAAAACATACTTGATAAAGGGTGGTAAAACCTGAGAGAGAGGGAACAGCAAGGCCAGAGGAGTAGGAGGCACTGCATGACAGAGCTGGTAACACCCTCCAAAGGGACTGTGGCACATGGATAACCCATGCCAGAACAGGTACTCCCCCAGAGAGACTGCAGCCCATGGAGGACCCATGCCAGAGGATAGGAAAAGAGTGAGAAGGAAGGACCAGCGGAAGAAAAGAGCGAGAAACAGCAAGTGGCAGAAAGAAACCATTGCGCTCTGACCCCAAGCCCCTGTCCCACCCATCGCCTCACCAAAGGGAGTGAGTGCAACCTGCAGTGATAACGAGTGGAGTGGAGACCAGGAAGGGAGAGGAGAGTTGTCTGGAGCAAAGCTGTGCAGAGGAAAAGTGATTTCCCTAAGTAGTTAAATGTTTGTCTTCTTTGTTTCCCAATATCTAAATCAGTAATTAAACGTTTATGTTAAATGGCAATAAATGAAAATCTTTCCCCAAGTCCAGTCTGTTTTGCCCACAACAGTAATTGTGGGCAACAGTAAGTGATCTACCTGTCTTTACCTCAACCCACATGTTTTCTCACTCTCATTCTTCCCATTCTCTTCCCTTCCTGCTGGGGAGGGTGAGTGAGTGGCTGGCTGTGTGTTTGGCTGCTGACTGGGGCCAACCCCCACATCCCCAAAACATTTGTGGCACAAGAAAATCATCTCCTGTCCCCTCTGACTGGTGGAATAGCTGTGGGGATCATAAGGCATTTGAAGCGGCTGCCTGAAACGGCTATGAAGTCTCACCATCAGGGTTTTTAAGGATTCATGAGTGAACTATGTGCCGGGAATGACATTGTAATCTGGGTGAGGTAGGGGAATAGATGAAGTGATCCTATTTCCTGTGACCATGTGGCTTAGACTCCTGTTTTTCTAATGCTCCAGCTACCACAGATCTGATCATTCAAAAATGACAAATGAAAGGGATCTGCATTCATGTTTATGAACACCCACAAATGGATAGTTTTGCTTTTATCCCGAACAAATGCCTTCAAAGTTTGGTTTTCAAATAATATCACATTTATTTCATTATACCTTGTATAAGAAGAATTCAGGAGTGCTTTTTCACAGTATTAAATAGCACTGGAACAAAGTAATCACTCAGGAATAGTGGTGCATATCTTATCTCACTGCTCCGTCGGCAGCAATGCAGACACCACTGGCTGAGTGCTTCCTGGAGTGCCAGCAGGAGTTAACCAGACTAGGACGATTCAGGCAGAAGTCCAAGGATGATACTGAGGAAAGGAAAACCACAACTTTGTTGGGTTTTTTTGTTTGATTGGTTGGTTTGCTTGTTTGTTTTGGTCATTCCTAAAGGTGTACATCGGCCATCCAAGAGAAAAAGAATGGTAGTTGTTCTTCCCATGTTGTCCAGCCAGAATATTCTGGACTTCTCCTCCAAGCTGGTATGGATGAGGCAGCTTAGCTTCTAAGAAACTCTTACCGTATGTGGCCTCCTGGCATAGTCTGTTGCTCTTTGTAGCTTGGACCACACTGTTGGAGTGAGGTCACTGCAGCCCTAATGTGCTGAGGTCCTGATGTATAAGTGTAACTGTGTGGTGCTAAAAACGACCAGTAATGATCTTGAAAGAAGAATAACTTGTTGCCTTTTTCCAAATAAGCAGAGCAAAAAAATCAATGCAAAATGAAAAAAAAAGCTATGTCTGAAATATTCCTGTCAGTAACAATCCTCAAAAATATCCACTGGAGGAGGTAGGAGGATAGGAAGTGTTCAGTAATTTTTTTGGTCTACCGTATTTTTTATCACAGTAATTCACTCAAGTCTATCAATGGTGTATCTGCACAGAGAGCATCAGCCAGTCATTGGTAACTGATGCTGCTCCTCAGAGTCCTGAGCACATGGGGACTTGCAACTGGGGAACTGAGGATAGCTGTCACAGATGAACCTGTCATATTATTAGGAGCATTTATCTATACTGTGTAAGTTCTTAAGCCACTTAGGGTTTTTCTTTTTTTGGTTGGGTTTTTTCCCCCACAAAAATCCTTATCTTAAAATGTTCCTGCCTCATTTAACACCAATTTCTGCTAATATATTTCCATGGTGTAATATTGTAACGTAAATTTAGCTTGACTGCATGATGATGCAGGGATTTGCAAGTGTTGCTGAAAGTGTTGCCGTGGGAATCCACATTAAGCTGTGAAAGTAAGATCCTACACTTTGTCTATAATAAAGCAAAAGGGCTCCTGAGACCTTCCACCTTATTGTCCAGCCATGCCTAGCCTCGTAAAAGCTAGGTAAAGCACAGCGTGTAACTGAATTGGTCAAAAAT
>NW_008824474.1:674833-677509 GCF_000699105.1 Pygoscelis adeliae
CCAAGCAGTGGCAGGACCATTGGAGGCAACACCTACATTTTTGACAAAAAGATCCCATGTATAAGTAGAGAGAAAGTACTGGAGTCCAGCAAGTGCCATGCTGACCTGTCCGTTTAGGATGTTTGCAGGCTAAAAAAGCCCAGCACAGCTCTCAAAAAAAAATGTACCTTTGATGCTATTTCAGCTCACAAGGCAACATTTTTTCTCCAACCCTAATGGCCTCCCCACACCCAGTCCTGGGACTGCAAGGGCCCTGAGGGATGCGGGATGTGAACAAGCACACTCCGGCCAGATCTGTCACGCTGCAGTGTGGTATGTGACTGCTATGCACGCAGGCCCCTGGCCCTGCAAGGAGGCTGGTGACAAGCACAAACACAAGGGATGGCCAAGCTCCACAGCCCGGCAGAGGTGCCAGGCTGGCACCACGTGCCCCTGCCCTGTGCAGGGATGGGGCTGGCTGAGCTCGACGTGCTCCAAGCAGAGGGATACCCTGGCTTTGTCACTGGCTTCAAATACACTGGCAGGGAGGAAAACACCCTGCATGTTTTCTTTTTCAAAGGAGAATTGCTGCAAAAAGCATGACATGAGAGATGAAGGCAGGGAAGGAGAGGGGCATGTATTGTATCACTCTGTTTTCACCCATGAGATTAGGGAACTGCTGTTTTGCCTTTTTCTCCCTGAAGAACATTTTGCCATTGCCCAGGTGCACTTCAAGGAAAGGGGCCAAAGCAGCAGCAAGCCAAGGCAACAGCGCCAGACTGGCTGCAAGGTATGGTAAACCCGATTTAAGTGAAGGGAGGCCTCTTGCCCGTATCATTGAGATCTATAATGCCCAGACATTAGGTCACCATGGTCTCTCTTAAGAAAAAGCATGTGTTCAAGGAAAGCAGATTGTCTTGGCTGTCAGTTCCTGATTTAGCCACTACTCAGTATTTTCTATTTGAATTTGGCTACCCTAGCCAAACCCTGCTTGGATGATTGACATTTTTATAAGAGACTAGCAAATAGCAGATGACAAATGATTTACATCTCCTGCAGATTTATGAAGCTTTGGATTTATAAACATTTTCATGACTATGCCACAGCTATCTAAATGTTTCCAAACAAAGAGAAACAGAAGCTCCCAAGGAGTGAAGACCTCAGTATTAGCTGGTTATTCCAGAAACTGGAGTTTTGTTATGGAACCAACTCCAACACTTGACCGGTCTTTTACCCTTTGCTCCATCCCTTTCACTTCCGTTGCCCACTTCTCATTGTTCATCCTCTTGCTTGCCCATGTGCTTTCATCCTTATGGGTTTTAATTCAAGTGTGCAGAGTTTTTTCATGTTATGTTGATTTCTAAGACATTCGGAAAGCTTAAGGATACTGTCTTTGAAAAGCCTTGAATATGAAAGCAACCTATGCATTTACAGGCTGTGACTTTGAAAGAAATGCAGGTACTTCACTTTCCATGGGACAGCCTGTTGTACCCATTCTCTCCTCCCAGTGCTTTACTGATAAACACGTGCTCACAGAGCAAAAAAAAATGAAATTAGTCTAAGTAGTACATGAAATCAGTCTAACTAGTAAATGAAATTAGTCTAACTAGTTCCCTTTTCCCCTGATAGAGCGCTCAAGAAATAAGCCGCCTGGGAGAGAGACCAACAGTCCTGCATTTCAAGGATGCGAACAAACTTCCTGGGGTGATTTGTTGTCAATCTCCCAGTCTCTACCCTCTATACAGTACCCTTTCCTTCAGTGATATTTAGCTGAGGTTTTTTAAACTGATCTACACAACTGAGTCAGTTACTTGTTTTTCGCGAGTGTTGCAGGGAAAGCCTGCTCAGTCCACACGGCTCAAACCAACCACGCGTCGCAAACCAAATTGGGGTCGAAGCGCTTTATTGATCGGTCAGCAACATGAAATGAAGCAGCAATCGGTGAAGTGCTGCAATCAAGATCAAGAGTAGTAATACAACAGGTAAACCCCCCAACTAGACACTTACTAACGTTAATAAACACCAGCAAATTCCTAAACACCCTCTGTAACAAACGCAAAAGAGATTTCTGAAGTGCTGCAAGCCTTTCCATAGGAAAGACAAGCATTGTGCAAAGCCCTGGTGAGAAGTCACCTCTACCACTAGGGACCTTTCTCGTTCCTCAGGTTCAAGAAAGACAAATTCCGTGTGGGTTGAAGGTAAACAAAGACTAAGCAGTGTATTAGGGGCATGGAGGGCCTACAGATGAAGACGACTAGAAGGAGCAAGACAAAGGCTGAGAGGGCCGCCATCACTTTCAAGAAAGATGTCAAGGGTGAAGGCCAAAGGAGGAAAGGAGCTACTGAAGTGCAAGGAAGAAGATGTGCCAAGGGCAGGGACAGCCCCCTGGGCCTCCTGGGCGCAGGGGCTGCCTCCGGGCCAGCACCCCAAAGGCCTTCCTCCAAAGGATGCTGGGTGGAGGGGCTGTGGGCGGGGCTGCGCATGGGGGGGCCCCCCCATCAGCGCCATGTCACAGTGCCACCACCCGGCAACGCAGCAGTCACAATGCCCCGGGGCGGGATAAAAGGGAGCATCCTCCCGTGTCCCGCTGCCAGAGCCGGCCCGGGGGCAGCCCAAAGACATCTGAGAGGAAGTCCTTGAGGAGCTGGTGGAATTACTTGGAGGGTGCTGAGGGAGGAAGACCGGAGGAGGCTGGAC
>NW_008824474.1:680450-683820 GCF_000699105.1 Pygoscelis adeliae
ATTTCAGGCAAATAATGGTCTCATTGTTATTCAACTCATTGTGAGAGGAGAGGAGGGGAGAGGAGAGGAGAGGAGAGGAGAGGAGAGGAGGACCTACAGCGATCACCTAGTCCAACTGCCTGACCACTTTAGGGCTGACCAAAAGTTAAAGCATAGTGTTAAGGGTGTTGTCCAAATGCCTCTTAAACACTGACAGGCACGGGGCATCGACCACCTCTCCAGGAAGCCTGTTCCAGGGTTTGACCACCCTCTCGGTAAAGAAATGTTTCCTCATGTCAAGTCCAAACCTCCCCTGATGGACGCAGCTTTGAGCCATTCCCACGCGTCCTGGCACTGGGTACCAGGGAGACGAGATCATCGCCTCCCTCTCCACTTCCCCTCCTCAGGAAGCTGTAGAGAGCAGTGAGGTCGCTCCTCAGCCTCCTTCTCTCCAAACTAGAGAAACCCAGAGTCCTCAGCCGCTCCTCTAACTAGTACATTTACTTAGATACTGAGCTGCACCAGCGTGACAGCATTGCTCAGTATCTGCAGTCCAGAAAACACCTTCCTGCAGCAACTGCTTGAACACTGTCAGACTTTGCAAAGCCACAACCCCCACCCCCAAGCATCCCCATCACACGACTCAATATTCCCCTTGACAGCTCCATTGCATGTCTACTATAAAACGTCCTTGGCCAGCCAGTTCTGAGTTTTGGACGAAGGGTTAGGCTCGGTGTGGTGCCACAAAAGGTGCCAGCTAAGGTTGACTGTCCTGAATGTAAATCCTTAAGCATGGTGCTGCAGCAGTAGTCATGACCGATTTCCATTTAAACACCAACCTCCCATATCCTTCCTTTTGGAAGTTCCCCGTTCACTTAATTAACTGTAAGCCTCTCTTTTCGTATTACCTTGTCCCTCTGCTAATCTAATTCATTGCAACCTCCTCAAAACAAGGTGGTTGGCTTCATCATTGAAATTCGTGAGTGAACTTTTAATCTCATTTAGTGGTCAAAATGGGAGGGCACAGGCGACAGCATGGAAATTCTCAAGTCCTGGTATAATGCTATTGCAGTTCATTGCTCAGTTGTAGAAAGCGTCAGGGTATTTTATGAGGTGCCCCTAAGGCATACCAGCCTTTTCTGCCCCAGGATTGTGCTGGTCCAGCCAAGACTGTGCTCCCAGTACAGATGCTAGGACTGAGTTTTTTCACGGGCTTTATTGTAGGACCCTATGGTTATAGTCCCAAAATCTGAATAAGATCTCAGATTAACACCTGGTGGGAGCCTCTTGTGCCATGCTGACTTCTTGGAAATACAGTTCCACCCAAAGCAAACAAATGGCCCTTCAGACAGCTGCAGGGCTCTGTGTGAATGCCCTGCTTGGAAGCAGGCTGTGGGATGAAGAAGGGGTTGAAATCATTGGCCATCATTTTATTCTGGTTGCATAATTCTGTAAAGCCTTCTCTCAGGCTGCCCTGGCTGCCTCTGGGAACCGCCTTCTTGCTCAAACGTGTGAGCCAAAGCCTGAAGAGGGTTGCTGCAAGAAAGGTAAAGCATTTGTCCCATGACAAATGAAAGAAATGGCCAGGGACCTTGCTTCTGGAGCCTGATCTGCCCACCACTGCCATTTTAGAGTTTCCCTGTTCAGCTGCGAACGAGGATCCTGATGCTGAGGAAATCTACATCCAGGCACATCAGTGAGTGCCACATTAGCAGCAATTTTCTGCGCAGAGCTCCCCATTGTCTCCTCAATTAAAAATTGAGATGAGGACCAGCTAAAATAAGCTTTTCAAAAGGTCTTTTCTGGAGAGAGGAATACCCATCTTTCAGAGCTATTCTTTTCCATATATACACACTAGGAGCAAGCAATGAGTTACTGAAGTGTGTGTGTGTGTGTGCACATATGCATACACATATACATGCATCGAAAAGAGATTTTGTTTTGAAACTGCAGTAAGGCACATTTGCCAACACATAAATTAAAGGCAAGGAGCTATACCAGGCAGGAGAGCTAGAACAGAGACCTGCAGGGAAACATCAGTCTCTCATTTGAGTAAGAAAGAGAGTCTGCTGATTGCTGAAAGCAGCTTTCTCGCTCTTTTCTCTTCTAACACAAAATTTTCTGTCTTTAAAAGCAAGCTGTTCTCTGCAAGGATTTGCTAAAAGGGTAAAACTTGCTAAAAGGGTAAAACTGCGAGGGAAGCATTCCTCCTGCAGCAACGCTGCTGGAGCCTAATAACCTTAACCGACCTTAGGCGTCTCCATGCTCCAGCTCCGTATCTCCTCTTAGCTCACTCTGCAAGAGCTACTTAACCTAATTAGAGGAGGAGACACCTCGAGACTGTGGCAGGCGAGGAAGTGGGGGAGGGTGGACAACGCACGCTTTCGTCATGTGTCCTCACGCATGATTTGTACAGGATGAAAAAAATTCCCTCTTCCCTGAAAAAAAAAGGATAAGCTCCACCTATGCGAGCACGGGAAAGACAAGCCGGGAAACCCGCGCCCCGCCGTGCAGGCGGGCTGCGCTTCCCGGCAGGCTGTGCTCCCGCATCGCCCTGGGCTCCGGCACTGCTGCGTCCTACGCCGGGGACAAATTATGTGGCACATGCAGGTCTGCCTCTGCAAGGACTGCGCCGTCCCCTGCTCTTCCTATGGGTGGAACCCAAAGGCAAGCCGTGAAAACGAGTAGAGCATCGCTACGAATTTCCTGCATGGGCATCTTGGTGGCAACAGGGCTGTTGAGCTGGAGGCAATGTGACAGCTGTGGAAAACAGCAAATGATTACGAGAAAAGCGAGCAGTTTTGTCTTTAATTCTTGTGACAGAAAAACAAGAGGGCATCTGTGAAATGAGCCTGGCAAAGTTTTCTTCTCCTGATTTTTCTTGAGTTGCCTGTGGAACATCATGAGAGCTGGAGATAGGATGAAATAAAGTGTTTCAGTAATGCTTTAGAAAACTCTTGCTGTATAAGAAGAAAAAAAAAATACATAAAAGGAGGCAAATCCCTCCTTAGGTCATATACATACCTGTAACTTTCAGTAATTGAAAAGAAACTTCTTCAAATGGTGACGAGCAAAAGGAAAAATTCTCCACAATAGGTTTTTTACAACTGTGTCCTGGTTTCGGCAGGGATAGAGTTAATTTCCTTCCTAGCAGCTGGTACAGTGCTGTGGTTTGGATTTAGGGTGAGAACAATGTTGATAACACACCGATGTTTTAGTTGTTGCTAGGTAGTGCTTACACTAGTCAAGGACTTTTCAGCTTCCCATGCTCTACCGACTGAGAAGGCTGGAGGGGCACAAGAAGCTGGGAGGGGGCACAGCCAGGACAGCAGACCCAAACTGGCCACAGGGACATTCCATACCATGTGATGTCATGCTCAGTACATAAACT
>NW_008824474.1:686734-687001 GCF_000699105.1 Pygoscelis adeliae
TGCTGCCGTGCTGGACATGCTAGAACTTCAATATGAACTGGAGTCAAAGGCAGCCAAGTGGCATGCCACAGTTGATATTGCTAATGCGTTTTTCTCAATCCCTTTGGCAGCAGAATGCAGGCCACAGTTTGCTTTCACTTGGAGGGGCGTCCAGTACACCTGGAACCGACTGCCCCAGGGGTGGAAACACAGCCCCACCATTTGCCATGGACTGATCCAGACTGCACTGGAACAGGGTGGAGCTCCAGAACACCTGCAATACATTGA
>NW_008824474.1:687078-690929 GCF_000699105.1 Pygoscelis adeliae
TTACCATAAAAAAACCTAAGGTCAAGGGACCTACACAGGAGATCCAGTTTTTAGGAATAAAATGGCAAGATGGACGTCGTCAGATCCCAATGGATGTGATCAACAAAATAACAGCCATGTCTCCACCAACTAGCAAAAAGGAAATGCAAGCTTTCTTAGGCGTCATGGGTTTTTGAAGAATGCATGTTCTCAACCCACAGGTTTTACTTTTTTTTTCTGATTCTCTTTCCCATCTCACCAGGGGTGAGGGGGAGGGCGAGCAAGCGGCTGTGTGGTACTTAGTTGCCAACTGGGGTTAAACCACGACAATCTTTTTCTGAAATGCTTATTTTAGTCATTCGGGGAAAAATACCATAAATAGAGGGGCAGTAAGAGTCAGTATGATAATAGCACTATTCCAGACATTTCTGAAAGCAGAGCATCAATGAATGGTACAAAACACGACCACTGAGGTCTAAGCCAGGCTGCCGGGCTGTTTTCTGACAAGGCACATATATGTAGTTTGCAATCCTGCCTTTTGCAGGGGAAGTGTGGTGAACTACTTCAGCCATTGCTGCCCGCAGTTTTGAGGGTCACAGGAAGGGAGAAGGATGTTTTTACTGTTGGAAGACAAAGGGGATCCTCCCACAGGCTTCTTCCCAGTTCTTGTGTAAGGAGACCTGCAAATAGTTTTTCATGGCAACACACGGAGCAGCTCAGCAACAGAAATCGTGCCACTTTGCCGGGTAGAGAGGAGCCATGCAGTTCTCAATGGGAATAATAGTGCTGCTCTCTCACCCTTTTGTCATGCTGCCTCAGGTCACTAGAATGGCGGGGAAGGCAGGCTTGCCCTTTCTCTGCACCGCACCTGGTGTAACAGCCTCCGGAGAGCGATGGGGACAGAATAAGGACACGACAACTCTCCAGATTTGCTCACATTCTCACTTGGAGCCGAACCAAACCTCCCAAGCTTTCATTTGTGAAATGGATGTTTTTCAGTATGGTTGTTTTCAGAACAAACACCTCTGCTTTGCAGCTGAAATGCTGGGTGCCACCTCTCACTCAACCTCCTCTCGCATCAGGCAGTCCTGCCCGGGGAGCCCCAGACATGATACGCCCCTTCCTGCTTCAATCTGGATGACAGCTGCACTGACAAAAGACTTTTTGGCTTCAATAAACCTGCAAACTGTGACATATTTGCATTTCACCAAAAAAGTTCTAGCTAGCTGTAACTCTGAACTGAGGCGTGACCTTCAGGCATGGTACAGTACAAATAATTACAACAACAGCATGTCTGATTATTATATAGCAGAGAATGGAAAGGACAGCAAGAGTGTATGAGTTAATAACACGAGTCCTGACCATGCCACAGAGTGCCTAATGAGGAGATTTGACTGCATTCCTGAAAAATTGCAAAGCAATGCCTATAGGAAGCTTTATAGTCATTCCCCTGGAATAGCATCTCTTCCACAACATCTGCTTTTCAGATCTGGTTCATCCCCGACCTCTGGACGAAGTGTGTAAATCACCAAATATGCAGAACGAGGTTTTTGAAGCAAGCGGTAAGCAATGGGTTTGGGCGGGGGTGAATTTAATTCTAGCTTAACTCTTCTGAGCTGATTTGATCTGCAAAATCCTACAGGTGTAAAAGCAGACCTGGGAGGACGCCAAGGTCCTGGCGCAGCACTTTTGTCACCGCCATCAGCAGCCTCAGGAACGCAGGGACATCTCTGCAGGGCGGGAGGTCAGGAAGAGAATTGGACTATGAAAAGTCATACAAGTAGGAGAAAGACTCAAATAAAGGGAAAAGTCTATCATCTCCTCCTTAGTTTGTCAGTGTAAATGATCCAGAATGACTCCAACCACAAACACCATTGAGGGAAATAGTGTAAGATTTGCTACTGATAAATATATTCCACCATCCATACACCTTGAGACTTTCTCCCTCAGAGAGGCAGAAAATGTAGAGATCCGTTCATACAGCCCAAATTTCAAAGCCTGACTTCTGTGGCTACGGGAGTGCCCCAGCACGTAACCCACTCAGTCCCACCCTGTGCTTTTTGTCTGAGGGTTTTACTAAAATTCCATAAAATACTGGCTGTTTAAGCATGCCCGCTTCAGAGCGGGATTTGAGAAAGCCCCGATCACATTGATGACTTGGAGCTTGATATAATTCACAGAGGGAATTTTCTGGCTGGGTGTGTTGAAAGGCATCATCCTGCCAAAACTGCCACCACCGTATTTCCCCCCGCCCCATCCACACACATTGCAGATGCTCTGACCTCTGGTGGCAGCAGAGGGGAGTTACAGTGGTTTTTCTGATGGTCGGTGTTAAAACACCAGGAACAGAAAAGCATCGGTACCTGTATGAGTGTGCACATGTCAGTATAGGTAAAAAAACTTCAAAGCAGCTGAGTGAACGTAAAGCTGCCTGAATAACTAATTTTTCTGAAATAGCAAAGCAAAAAAAAATCAGGAAAATAATTTTTCTGTGAACTCAAAAGGGAAGTGTTTTGGTACCTTTTTTGTTCCAAACCAAATTGAGATAACATAAATTACAAAAAAAAAACCACCCAAACCCACAATTTTCCTTTTTTTGGAACCCTTTTTTAGTTATTTTAATGGGTAGTTCTTTGAACGGATAATTTGAGCTTTTTCTAGTTTTGTTGAGGAACTATTGTCTGATCTTGACTGGAAATGCCCTAAATGATTCTATTACATGCTCTTTCAAAAATTCACTTTTATCTAAAAACTTTCACCAGCTTTCAGAAAGCAGCCCAGAAAACATGCTTTAATTAAACAAGCGTTGGTTAGGCAGGCAGAGTTTCACAGGGCAGTTTATTAATGTTGTTCTATAGGAAAAAACGTCCCCAGAGGAAGTAAGCTCTGCCTAGCCATCATGCTCCCTCTCTGATTGCATTCAATATTATATTTGGGGTGAAATTACCAAACATAATAGACTGGAGATTAACTAAATCAAGTAAAAAAAAAAAAGAGGGGTATGAAGACCTAAGAATAAGGGGAACATGCTTGAAATTTCCTGAGAAATTTAGCTGCTTCAGGAGCACGGCAATGGAAAGGGAGAGGACCTCTGTGAGAAGTGCGCTTGTCCTTCCTAACGGAAAAGAGCTTTTTCCATGATCCAGAGAAATGCATAATAAATGTTGTTGAAATATCCTGAGCTCTGGACTCAACAATATCCACATGCCAGGCTGATCTACAGGTTGCAGACGTTAATATATACAACAATTCCCTCTGACTGAATGAGCTGTCTCTTAATTTGATGGAGCAGACCAACCTTGTTGCACTGAAACAGATATGCATAGCAGACTGATGAGAAACAGCTGAAATTTCAATATTGTGTCTAGTGGACCTAAATGTAGGTTTCTGTGAGAGTTTCTAGAGAATTTCAAGCAATTTAATTGATGACACTTCATTAAAATTATTAACCAACATTTTCTGCTTATCAAAACTGCAAAGTAAAAATGTTTGAGATGTTATCTCAATTTTAGAATCAATCTAGAAGGATAAGGATTTTTGTGGCACTGTTACAAAATCCTGAAAAAGTCAAATGCAGTGACTTCTTTTTATGAAAAGTCCCACAATTATAAAGCAGGGTCATTTTTCACTGGGTAGCATCAATTGCCTCTGAATAAATAGAAGACACCACCCCCACCACCACCCCCTGCGCACTTTCTCCAAATAATTTGGTAGTATACCTACCTTTGTCATATCCTCTTTTGTTCAGCTAACGTAAAAATCTCTACAAGTTTCAAACTACTGGGATGTTATTTATGTAAATGCAAGTAACAAAGACCTTTGCAGAAATAACTGGGATGCTTTGGAGCAGATCCCTCTCAGCTCCTGGCTTA
>NW_008824474.1:690958-691982 GCF_000699105.1 Pygoscelis adeliae
AAATTCTGGCAAGTCTGTCTCAGGACAAATGACCGTAGAAATGTCTAATGAATAAACAAACGTCCTTGCATTTTGTCAGATTTGGGACTGCAGGAATACACCCTTGGCTTTTGAGAAGCCTGTTAGACCACACTCGGCTGTGCAAAGGAAACTGAGCAAATAGTGCATCTATTATACGCAGTTTCCTTTGATTCCTCGTGCTTGAATAAATGAATTATTATTTTTCTTCAGAAGGAGGAACAAAAACTGGGTAAGAGGCAAGTGGAGGTGCTTCCTTGATAATCAAGCCCTCCTTTTGTCCTTTTCAGCAGAGTTTTATTTGCAAATGCCTGTTCTGCACAAGCTTTAAAAGGCCTCGGCTTCTAACAATGCCGTGTCCTCATTGAGACTGACCTGGAGTGGACCTCTATTCACCAAATATAAAGATGCTAATTATTTTGTGTATAGGCTTTAACGTGATTACAGAGAGCATGGACACTGGTTGTTGTTATAGCAATCTGAATTAAATTATGCTTATGCCAGCATAATTAGGATCCCCCCATGAGTTTATTGGGCTGGTATTTTAACATGGCATCTCAGCAGCTTGGTGAAAACAACAACAATTTCACTTTTGCACCGGCTAAAGCATGCAGGCTGAGAGATTGAAAAAAAAAAGAGACTTCTTGAGCAAACCCTGAGGAGCGAGGTCTGGGCTTTATGTGAAGCCCAGAGATGGCTTTCCTGCCCCTCTGAGCATTTCATAAATGCTCATAAAAAAAAAAAGGAACTGGAGTTATAAAAACTACACTTAGGCCAGGCCTTTCTTGTTAAATGAATGCCTTTGCGCAGTGGAAACAATCGTAGTATTCAAGCCCTGCAACACAAACGATGTAATGAAGTTATTAGGCCGGGGCCATGCGTGCACGTTTCAGGGCATGGGCTGCCCAGGCTCCAGTGGCGCCCCGAGCCCCAGGGGGGTCCAGCTGAGGCAGGCAGCGGGCGGCAGGTGGCAGGGCCTTTCGGAAAGCCAGGTGGGAAGATGAAT
>NW_008824474.1:692260-705863 GCF_000699105.1 Pygoscelis adeliae
CTTCCCGAGGGCCAGGCAGTTGATGCTTCCAATGGAGAAGCTGCGTCTGCACGCTGCTCATGGCTGGCTCTGCTCCCAGTGAGCTGTCCCCCAGGACGAAAGCAAGGAGGGCAACCCTGGGGCACTCCTGCCATGGAGCGGGCCCACGCGAGGCCCCCACCCATCTGCTGCTCACCAGTGGGAAGACCCAGTCCCAGAGCACCCCCTGAGATGTGACAGCAAGGGAGGGACACACAGAGCTATAATAAACGACATGTGCCTGTCTGAATCGTAAACATTGTCAATGCAGTCAGGAGGGAAAAGGTGTTAGTTTCTCACGGGACCTCCAGCATGAGTAACTCTGACATGCGGTTCGGCTTCTAAAAAAGATGTTAGTCCATCAGAGGTGTAAGTCTCGTGGTGGCAGCAGCGATGCAAGTGATGGGCTTAAAGCCTGTGTGGTCAGTACTACAGGGATCTCACCGCAGCAGAATACCACCGCATCAGATGCTTGATGGGATGCTTAGCTTCCAGAAACACACAAAAAATGAGCTGAAATCTAGGCAAATGCATTGCAGCCGATAGGATGACACACACATTTTGAATTATGCAGGTGCTTAAGGAATTTGTGAAACCAGGGATTGTAGTTTGCTTTCATTTCCAGCACTTTGCATAATTTGATTTTCTCTATATAGTGTGAAGTCAGAAACAAGCAATAAGGTCAAGTCTACTATAGAGACAAGAATCACACATCTACCACATATTTTCCAGGAAAGTTTCTGAATATATGACCTTGTTAGCCAGGACTTATGTTCTCTTGGATCATGGTGAGCCATGAACCTGAAAGGGGCTGGGAGGGAACCAGTTCACGGGGGAATTCCCACGCAGCAGAGCTCACCGATCTAAATGGTCCAAGACTCTGTCTTTGAAACTGTGAAAGATGGCAATAACAGCAGAGCAGCAATATAGCTTCCCTGGTTCTCACTATATTCCACCCCCCTTATAAACAGTAAAATGAAAAAGGAAACATTACCTTAAAGGCTGGTACTTGCAAGCATATATTTACATCATACAATTGCCATATAATCATGCGCATTAATTGCCCTAAGAATCAAATACTGCGGGAGGAAAACTTTGCAATCAATAAGTAATAATTGCAGTTAGGCTTGTTGGGGTGGTTAGGTAGGCTTAATCAAGTCTTGTCATAACTGACCACCTGATGGTTCGTGGTAGATTTTGCTCCCACCCCAGAGCAGTGGTGGGTAATGCCAGCGGGATAATGCTCAAGGGCCAGATTCAAATCCTGTATGGCTTCAGTGTTTGTTGAAAACAAGAGTTGGGGAAGACTTTTTTTCTTGGAAATGGGATCACCACCCAAATGCGTTCATGCATTCTGCTGTCAATAAACATCCTCCTCCATCCTGCTCTATCTGTTTCTCCAAGGTGATCGGTCCCTGTCTTGCTGCAGGGCGCATCCATTGCTGGCTGGAGTGTCAGATGTGCTCATGGGAGGCTGCCACATCATGCAGGAAGCCCACACACCCTAGCAGAGCCTCAGCAGTGCCGACAAAACCGATTTTGCCGTTCCAGAGATGACAACACCAACTCTGACGTCTCCCACCACCCTGTGACATTATTCTCCTAGCAGCCCAAGGAAAGCTCCTCCTTGGCCCAAACAGGCCCAACACCCAACAGTTCTCTGGATGATGGATGCTTTTCAGCTCCAGGCAACACCAGCTTTTGGCAGGCCAGGTAACTCCTTTTCCATCATGCACCTGGCTCCTGTGCTTGAAGGAGCCAGTCCAGAGGTGCTGCCTAGCCTCCTGCACAGGAGCAGGGAGGAAAAAGGGTGATGGAGATGGAGGTATGCACATTGTGGGCCTGGTTTGACACTGGCAGCAAAGCCACAGCTGCCCCTTTTTAAGGCACCAACCCCATCTGCCCACTGTCCTAGGAACAGCCAGTGTCCAAAGCCAGCCCTGAACTCCAACAGCAGGACCCAACCATTAAGGCCGATGAAGCATCTTCATGATCACAGCAAGTGGAGGGGAATGAATTAGAACAATTATTCACACAAATAAATTTTGGTAGATTTCTTTTCCATCCAACACCCAAAACAGGAGTGTCTTCCTTCCCTCCCTTACAGCAACGGTATTTCTCTGGTACAACTGCACTCAAGGCGATGCAGTTGGGTCATGGATTCATCTGCAATGGGTGTCTCAGTACAGCAAGGCAGGGGGGATCTTCTTGCTGTCAGCAGTTGCGGTGACTGCATTTTATCTAGATTCAATCTATGTATCTTAATATAGATCTTTGTTACGTGAGATTGAGTACTGTTCCTGTGAAAGCACTGCCTTTTGGAACAACATTTCAATGAGTTTATTATAAGAGCACTCATCAAATCGTGGGGGGGACGGGGTGGGGACAAGCTATTTTGAGAACTCAAGATATTTAGCACAGAGCAGTCTTACAGGCACCTTCAGACTTAAAAAAAAAAAAAAAGAAAAAAGTAAAGAATCAGGCTTCGATAAAAACAAATGCAAATCTTTATGTGATGTGTGTCAGTTCCTTGTGGCCCATAAAGATAACTCAGCGTAAACCCAACCGTATGAACTTATGAAACAGCTCTTATAAGCTAAGCTGACACTATAGGGCATGGACTAAATGCAATTGAATAGTTTACCGAAGTAATGTGACACAAAGATATCGAGAGGGCGCACATAATAGTCTGGCTTCATTTTCACATCGGCAGGGCACTTCGTTTGAAGTGAGGGAACAAAACCAGTTCATTATTTCTGCAAAGGTCTCCTGATACTAGTGCAGTCTAAATGCCACTAACGTTAGTGCCGCTGGATGTTTTACACCAACTTGACTTTTGCTGTTGCTTCCTGAATTTGAGAAGAATTATTTGCCTGTAACTCTTGTGCTGTCAGCATATGCAGAGGCTGTACTGGGGAGGCAGTGGGCCAGAGACCAGAAATGGGAACTTTCCTCAGCTATTAATTTCTCTCCCCACTAGATGGCCCGTATCTTTACCCGTGAGCTGGGGAGAGGAAGATTTCTTCCCCGCACGTATTTCTGCTCTACAGAGCGATCCCACGCCGGCAGGCAGGCAGGCTCTGCAGGCTGACAGCCCCACGCAGGGAAACCTACTCCCTCCTGCCCTACCCCTGGCATCGCCGAGAGCTCTGTTTTGGAAATCCCATCCTCTGTATCTAGGTAGAGAGCGACAGCTCCCGAGTCCTACGATACGTGTCATTTCACATACAACTATCCACCAGAGAACCAGTGCCAATTCTGATGGTGTTTTTCCAGAAAACTGTATTTGGAAACTCGTATCCTGAATTTAAAGGCGACTTCCCTGTTTTTACAGCATGCGAATATTTCACCCGCATGTTGCTATTCCTCTTGCCGCTGCACAGAGACATTTACGCAGTGTTAAGCAGGTCTGACACTGCCCAACAGAAAGCAGGGTGCATCCTCTTTTATATCTATGTACAGACACTTTCGGGTACCTAACTCCCTCCCCGCATTGAAGAGGAAAAAACTACCCCCCCCCCAGAAAAATAATCTCTAGCTACGTTAATCTGTGAAGATAAAAATAAGATATGTAAGTTCCTCTTTGTGCCCCAATCAGGACAGGAAAAAAGCAGCCCATTGTAAACATATTTACTTACAGTTAGAGAGCAGGAAGGACTGGCATATTTCAGACAAAAAAAGTAATCTGTTCAGGAGTGAGGACCTCTGATGTAAAAATGGGAGCAAACCAGCATGGCAGCAAAATCAATGTTTTTTTTAGCTTGAGGAACTTGGATCCGGGTAAATTAGAAAACCTCACAGTCCCACTCCAAAACCAGAGACTTCACGCTAAGAAAGGAATCAGACGCACAGCGAGGAAAAACCTTTTCTGTCACAGCTTTTATGACATGACCATCTCCTTGCATTACATCTGCACCGCTCTCAAGCATACGTCAAAATCATATAGCCTAAGGAATCCATGTCCTTATGGTGGAGGCATAAAATATGCATACATGTTATTAAAGTTGCATTAGTTTTGTTCAATCTGCAACACAAGACCTTGGAGGCATTGTTGCCTCGAAGAGCAAACACCAGTTTTGGTAGTTAAGGAGCATAAATGCTAATTCCTTCTCTGATATTCACCTAGCTTGAAACTTCAGCTATGTCACTTATGCTGCAGTTTCCTTACTTGTGAAGTACGGAGGAAATAGTGGTGTGTTTGCCTTGCAGGGGTATCTTGAACTGTTAATGGCTGAACTCTGCTTTGAATGCACAGGGTGCTGCTGCTTAATGGCTCTGTATTTTTAAAACCCACCTCTTTTTCAGGAAGTCAGAGGTCTTTTTAGTGATTCATCTGGTTTTCCCTTGGCCACCCTTGTGACAGGCTGTGAAGTTGTTCCCAGAGGAGAGAAGGAAGGGATATCGAATGGCAGAGCACGGGCGCAGGGCACACTGCCTTTCAGAGGGACGCTGCAGCTGCCCATGTAGAACAGCCCAGTGATGCATAGAGCCCAGAGCACATCACCTGCAGCGGCCCCTGCAGTGTGCTCCAGAGGAAATGGTAGACATTCCTCCATAATTCAGCCCATCAGGTGGTCAACATTATACTACAGGGACAAGCTATGCATTCCTGACCTCCTCTGCCACTCCATGTCACATCCAGAAAGAGGATTAATGACCCCTGTAAGGACCAGAATAGAAATGGTACTAGCAAATATCAATCTTCCTCCTTTCTGTACTATCCAGATCTGTACCTTAGCACAGACCAAGCCTGCTTCTGAAAATTCCCAGAGGTCCTAGCCAAAAGCACCAAAATCCTCATGCCAGGCTGCACTGTCAATATAATGTGCTCCTATCTCCCCTCGGTGCTCTGGAAAGCTCTGTTTGCCCCTCTTCTTGGGGTGGTTAATATGCCAACGCCTTGCCTGCCTCACACATCCTGACAGACCCAGCATTACTGTACTTCATGACCCTCAAGGAAGAAGTACGACCACCTCCAGCCACCACACATTCACAGCAATTTACCCTGGCCATTGCTGTACGGTCTCTGTCTCTCAAGCTACTGAAGACATGAACATCTCAGGTCCATCCAAGACAGGCAACCAGAGGTTGATGTGTCCAGTCACGGCTATTCTGTGGAAAGGCTTGAGATCCTTGGGCCTTAGGAAGAAAGGGTTGTGCTAATTTGATAGGCCACAAAATACAGGGTGTAACATGAGCAGTCTGCTGTTGACCAGAGCACGGGGAGCCTGAACGAAAGGTAACCGAGTTTTTGTATAACCTCAGCGGAGCTGCTGTAGGACTGCAGCCTTTCTCCCTCTCCAACGTATGTGGCAGAGATCTCCTTTCTTCTTCAATAATTAGAACTGAGGCCTCAGAATAAAAAGCAATCAGTATAATACAGCTGCAGTACTGATGTCAGATGTGCATAACCCAGAACATGGAGAAAGAAAGCAAGAGCACGTTGCATATGAATAATAACAGGTCTCCGTGAAGTCATATGACCAGTCAGTTGGTGGATTAACAATTTTAGCAGCTTTTTCTCCCCACCCCCCCCCACCCCCCGGGTGAGAGATCCTCTGTAATGGAGTCCTTAGTATCAAATAATGCATTGAACCATAACTGTAATATTGATTTTCACAATGTCTCCCACACAGCAAGCAATCCTTTGAGCCACCAGAGCCTGGTCACTGGAGAAATGCAGTCTAAGATAATATAGATGTATGCATCAGGGCGAATGACTGACACAATTGATTTCCACATTCCCATGATGCTAGGGTGTTGAAATTTGGCATACTCATACGTTAGGAACAGAGCTGCATACAAGCACTTGGAGGAGAAGCAAATTTCATTTTTCATCTTTCTTTCTGAGATCACCAGAAGGTCAGCTTTTTTGTTAAGTCTGGTCTCAAACACTGATATTCCCTTTAAGCTGAGATTTTGAAATTCATTCTGGTCCTCCAACTTCAAAATTTAGTATTTCTATCACAAAAAGGTCATCACTCTAATATTTTATCATTCTGTTTCATTTTCCATCTGTGGGACATGTAGGACATGAAACTTCTAATTTGGAGAAATTAAGGTCATTTGAGGTCACTAGTTCAGTTTTTTGAGCTTTAGGCAAGACACCTCTCAAAGGGGAGCAAGCACATTGTAGACATTGATGCTGATTGTCACTGTGAGCTGACCAGTCAGCTGCGGTCAATTAATAAAGCCTTGAGGTCCATACAAAGGGGATCCTCATTTTGGATGAATCTGAGCACACATACACAGGAGCTTCCACAGTAAATAACAGTTTGACAGTTATGTTACTGTTTCATATTACGTTCCTCCTTAATAACACTAATTCAGTGACGTGCTAGGATCCAGAACCTGAAAATTATTTCGCTATCTAATGAAGAGTAAAGTCATTGGAAGAAAAGTGTCTTAAAGCACCATGAAAGGTGCTTTAGGTGTCACGTTTCCATAGAAATTTCAACTTGCTGAGTATCACATTATTGACACCTCTTTCTCTCTGAAAAGCACACCACGATGTTTCACAATCCTTCTTCTAAGAAGAGCTTCCATGTTCAGAAGCAGGAATCGCATGGAGTTTGTGAGGAATTTTGCTATTGGTAATAACTTTCCAGCACAGGTGCTCAGAGCCTATGGCAGACAGTTATGAGTCTGCACTTAGGTATAAGTGCTTAAGTCTCTACTGTAGTTAAGTCTCATCCTAAGTAAACCTGTGATATGCCAACCAGAGGGTAAGTCAGAGCTGATGAAACATCTCTGCAATGCTGAGGAACAGCGCAGTGGTTGTGAAGGCAGTTTAGCTCAATGATTATGAAATTCTGAACCCAAAAGGACATACAGATAATCTATATAAATCTTTAAAACCCTTACAGGATTAAATTTAAAATGATCTAATATCAGGCTAATGCTTTCCTCTCAAAGAAGAGAACACACTGCTTCTGAGCAGGACCTGTAGGCAAGCCTCAAATCGTCTCTTTCCAGCCAGTCACAACAGAGTGGGTCACTAATCAAAGCTTTTTTTCCCCTTCCTCAAGTGTCCACCTAACAAAAGGCTATTTCCTGGACAGAGAAACTGAAAGACCAGAGGAATGTAAGTGTCCAACATCTCCCATGTTCTGCAAGGTCTCGGGCAGAATAAAAATGTCGCAGATGTGTCTAAACCCCTCTAAGAAACCGGTACTTCATTCAAAAGCCTGAGACACTTTGAAATGTAACTCAGGTGGACTACCCTCAGCACACCTTGACAGAAAGTTGTTGCTTCTCTCTTACCTACCACATTAATTCTGAGCAGAAGCTGGATCGGCATAGGTTGGAAAAGCAATAGTTGAAGAAACAGCTGTGAGGCCAAACATCCTCTTCATCAGAAACTATGAAGTACTTTTCTAATCCTAGTGGACATTCTCTGTAGGCTTCCTAAAATATTCTCCCCCAAAAGATCAAAATATTATGCATCTGCTCTTGCAGCAGCTACTCCACAAAGGATAACACAATGCCTGGCTTTCCTTTAAATTCTCTCTACGTGTCTGTCCTTTGACTGGGAGCTTCTCTGATCAGAGAGTGCTCGGCACATTTCTAACATGTCCTTGTGATTAACTAATTGTAATCAAAGAGAGACCTGTAGGTACAGACAGATTGCTCGCCTCCTTGGAGGAAACATTGCCTTTCTCATGTCCAATATCTGCAAATGAAAGAAGAGCCCCAAACACCACCCTTTGCCATCAGTCTGTTGGAAAATTTACGTTCAGGGGTTAGATGATGGGAAAGGCAGCAACATGTCCCACCCAAGAGCTCTGAGTAAACTCCCATCCCCTTCTCTGTTTCCAGCCATGAGTAGACATGAGGCCATTCGGATGTGGAGAAGACATCCATCTCTGAGCTACTGGAGATGAATCCTGGTGAGTTTCCTGCTGTCTGTGGGCAGCACAAACATAGTGCTCCCCAGGAATAACCAAGAGCCCTACGACAGCAATTCCTGCCTCCTGAGCAACCCTCTGCAGTCAAAACACTCCCTTCCCTAAAAACCTCTCGACATAAAAAGCAAAAGCCAAACTCCAGAAAAAAGGAACAAAAGGAAGGCTGTTGAGGGGACGAGTCTAGAGGAGACTCCTCCACACACCCATTTCCACACCTACATTAGCACAGCATGCATCACAGGAGAAACTTACTCTGGGAATGAAACTCACCAAATACTGCTTCTCTTGGAAGGTTTTTGGTGCAAAGGTACAATCTGACCAAATCACAGAGTCACAAAATTACAGAACAGCCCAGGTTGGAAGGGACCTCAAAAGATCACCTGGTCCAGCCTTCCGAGGGAAAGGGAGCCTAGATAAGGTTATCTAGCAGCCTGTACTATCGCACCTTGAAAACCTCCAGCGATGGGGACTCCACCACACTCCTGAAGAGGTTGTTCCTCTTATATGCTTATGTTCACAAATCAACACAAAGAGCCATCCTCCGGCCTGTTGCAGCAAAGATTTTGACAAGACAGCAGGTATAAGTAGCTACTCATGGGAAAACGGTAACAACTGATCTGTGAGCAAAACTAGCCTGCATGACTTGGCCATGCAGGACAGTGAAGCATGTTAATATGACACACTCAGATGTGTGCCTTTTCTGCCCTTTGTGAGTGCTGAGTGTAACAGAGGATATTTTCAACAAAAAAAATCCAGTTTCTTCCAGAAGAAACAGTATTAACATGCAGAGAGGGTGATGACTAATGCTGGACAAATTAATTTTGTTGCAACATTTGTTTTATGAAAAGCCTCAAATGAACCTGTTTAGTTTGTTTCCAGAAAGTGGTGCTCTTTACTGATGACTGACTTTTACTGATGGCATTCTTAGAAACCTCCAAATGATCAGTCTGGGGGTTGTCAGTGCGGTTATTTGCAGGTGATGAAGAAAGGAAGTAAATAAAAATATGATTTGACATTTCATTAGTAATGCTAGAGATGGCTGTGCACAGAGCAGAGGCAATGAATATTGCACCTGCTGGAGTGCAAGCAATAAAGGCAAATGCATAGCCTGCTCTGACCTCTAGCCTTCATTACCCAGAACAATATGCCATTCCCTGTATCCGAAATCATACTATGCTTGTGATAGCAGCAACCAGTGGCTGGATTTACATCCACCCAGCCGGAGTTAAATTGCTATGATTCAGCTACCTCCTTCCTTCCTCCCTTGAACATAACCTGTCTTCTAACTAGACTGCTGCCTTTCCAGTTGGGAATAAGCCACTGTTTTAAAGAAAAAGAACTGTGTGGGTGGAATGAAATGCTTGGAGGATATATGCTCTGCCATTAAGATTTTTTTTTCCCCTAATAAAGAAAGGGTGCAAAAAAGATGCCAGAATCCAAAGCACAAACCCAAGTGTGCAACTGCATCTTTGAGCTTCTTTCTTGATCATTTAGATAACCAGATAAAAAAGGCAGAACACAAGGTTCGAATTTTCAGACTAACTCCAAGCAATCAGTGGTGACTAGTCCAACTATTTTAATGGTAACAAAGATTATCATTAAAGTGATATTCCTCTATAAAGAATGTAGCAATTCATGCAATTTACAGTGGTATAAATAAGATCAGTCTTTGACCCTGTATGAACATAGAATCAATCAGTGAGCTACCCTGTGAACAAAAAGCCATTTCCTTGTACTTGATACTTGAAGAGATTATAAGAAAATGATATGTTTTGTATAAAACATAGTGCACAGGCTTGTGCCGCTGTAGCTTGAAGGAAAGGTTATATTCACAACCCATTATTAATAAGAACCTTATTTTTCTCCTGATCATCTAGTTCTTTACTTAAAAATAAGAGCATCTAGAAAACACTGTGTTGGTTTTCCATCTGCTGTGGGTGATAAAAATGATTTCCCAGCTCCAGTCTTGCACAAGATGCCCACATTTGGCTGTAACAGGACCAGTGGTCAGTCTCAGTGAGAAGTGCACTAGGAAAAGCTGGCACTTGGAGTCCACTGACAGTCAACCTCCCTGGTACCTTCTGGCAGAGAGAGTTAAATTCAGCCAAGTAACACAATCTCCCTGCTCCTCTCAAACTGTTGGTCCAGTCCACACAACACCACAGCTGGGTGCATCAGGATGGAAGGTCTAAAGGTGTTCATGATATGGCTGAGTCTTTGTAATGGATCTGAGCTTATCTTGACTAAGGAAATTAGCTTTATGTATGTGTAAATCTATATATAGACATATAGTGAAAGATATACATTTATCTATGTATAAATATACATAAGGATAGGTATAGATATAAGGATATAAAATACATAGGAATATGATATATCCTTCTTTACAGATGGGCTACAAAATATTTTTTGTGTCCAGCAATTCCCATCTCCCTTTGGAGAGCTGGACAGTCTCTGCCGGCCTCTGCTTGCTGTGTTAGCCCTCTCCCTCTTCCTCTTTTGGCCACCTCCCTCCAAAGAACAAATGACTTCTACTGCTTTATGCCTGAATCAATTAATGTCGCCTTCCAGTGTGGATGGAAATCAATTCTCTCGTTGACTTGGCTGCTCACATGCACACACACCTTTCCAGGACGCAATTCAATGGCACCCAGGAAACGGGGATTAAGGCATGACCTGATGGCGATGGTGAGAAAACTAAACCATTCCTCACTGGAAGGTAGTGAGGAGTAACTGTGCTGGTGGAAACATCGCCTAGGTGCTGCACAAATGGCAGAGCCCTTCCTAGAGACTCAGGAGATACACAAAGCATTAGGCACAAGCTTTTCTACCTGGCCATGAATTCAGGTCCAAAGTTATTCTATCGGTACCTTGCTTTCAGCTTAACCTTGCTCTATAATTCAGAGGAGTATTGCAGGCAGCGAGGAACAGAGCTACCAGTAGTTATCAACAAGGTCGCATCTTAGGGTACCCGGTAGTACAGCATTTATGGCATTCATCAGATGGGTGGGAGACACAAGCAAATTCACTCAGGTAGAAAGCGGAGTTGAACCACTGTCCCTGTAAGCAGGTATGAGCTGTGACCACAGAGCTCTAAGATGTACCAGCAACAGTCCCACCTCTCTTCAAGCCTCTCCCCTGCATGACAAATGGTCCGTGAGAGAGGTTCAGTCAGTATAAACAATGTCTTTGACAGTAAATAAAACCTACCTGCGGAAAAAAACTGCTCAGCTCTACTCCCGCATCACTTAACCATTTATGAAAATATTGGCCTAATCCAACAGAAACCCTCAGCAGGTTCTAGTATAAAACAGAAACAGAAAAAAAAAGTAAATAAAGAAAATGAAACCTTTCTGGTAGCATAATGATTTATTGTTTACTTTTAGAGTGCAAAGGGCAGGTGGGGCATCTGACTCTTGTTGATATTCAGTGGAAGTCAGCATTTCTGTGCCTTTTTAAAATTTCCCTCATAATTTCTAACAAAGAGCCTAGACAGTGAGAAAGGAGCAAGTGTCACGATCATCTGGATAAGTGAACTAAACAGTCCATCTTACTCTGGCACCTCTGCAGAAATTAGTCTGAGAAGGCCGGTTTCTGATCCCTTGTGAATCACACCTTCACTCTACGAGGCAGTAATAGAGGCAGTACCTAGTCTTACATATCGCTTACAATCCATACCACTTGAAGTACAGGACTAATCCTTTGAATGACCTACTCAAATATGGAGTCAGGAGTTCGCAATTTGTTCTCAAAAGAGGGAAAGAGAAGTAGCAGCAATGTTCTTGTTTTGTCCAGTTAAAATCAAAACTTTCTGTTACACTGAATAAGCCAAGAACCATCGGTTCAGGCCACAATGTCGATCAAAATACGGTCAAGATGGCAAGCACGGAGTCTGGGGACTGCACGTAAGCACATGTTTAAAACCAAGAATGCAGCACCTTTCGCTGCTACATTCACCAAAGGTGAATGTCCAGCACCTTTGAAGCGCTTCTTTGAACCATGGTCTCTGGATCTGGGCCAAGAGAGAAAGAAATTCCTGGCTCCAGTGGGCTTTGCAACCTGCCCTCAGGTATATAAATCTCAAGGCACCTCATCTAATTACAGTTTCAAGAGCAAAATATTGGAGGAAGTAGTTTTAAAAAAACGTTGCCATCACTTCTGCCACATAGATATTTATGATCTCATCTCTGTCTGCAGGGTCAATACTTCCACCTAGAGGTGGTTTTCCATAAGAATGTCAAATTTATGTTGACGCGTTTGTAGAGCCGTTCTGCAGAAATGAATGGGCTGGAGACTGGGGAAAGCTCATGTCTGCAGCCAATTATTCCTGTTTGGCAGGACTCCTTCCTTCTGTTTTTAAGTTGTGGCCTATCATTTCCCTGTGATTCACTCACACTTCAGTGTTAAAGCAATGTACAGACCCAGTGCAAAGCTTAGACACAGTCAGAAGGCTCCAGTGGGTTACCCAGTGAAGCCAGTTGGCGGTTCAGAGGAGCTAAAACTCTGACCTGTTTACTTTTAAAATCAAACCTTGTCTTTCCTGGCTTGCTGGAGGGCTAGAGATAATGTAAAGGGGGCTTTCTCACCCTTTCATTGATGATCGCTCCTGAAGTCTCTGCTTGGAGGGGATGAAATCCTCCCTCCAGCTCAGTAGAAGACATCTGCAAAACTTCATCCTTAAAATACACTTTAGAAGTGTTGCATAGGGCCCTCTACACAGAGGTGAATTTTACAGAACAGCGGCACATCGATTCCTTTAGCACACACATGTTGTCTCTGAAAATCCAGCAGCCTGTTCTCCTTACTTCAGAAATGAACAGTTAACATAACATTTTTGCATTCAGTGGCCCTGATTCTGTTTTCATGTGCATATCTTGTACCCTGGTATAACTTTAAGCATACTCAGATACAGTTGCTCTAATTGCTGACAGCAGAAGACCTAGAATGGTTCACATTTATTTCATAATTGTGACTTAATACAGAGGCAAGCGGTGAGTGCATTTGTTTTAACAATACCAGATTTTTTCCAGCTTAAAACTTTCCTTTTGATTTTGGAATGCAATTGGCATTATATTATTCTGAATTGTGAAAACCCTCAACGGTTATAGTGTTCTTGGAATACCGGGAAAGTTAAGTCTGTCAAAACCAAGGATGCTGCCTTACAGACTATGAATGAAATCCCGATCGCATTGAAATCAGTTCTACAATTTAATTTGACTTCAGGGAAGCCAAAATTTTATTAGAACCATAATTACTCAGAAACTGGATGCGCTACCTTCGCAGGGGCTTTTACAAAAAGCTTCGTGTCTGGGTTTGCAGAATTCAAGTGAATGCATGGTTTCCAAAAAATCTTGATGGGCAACGTCCTGCTTTGACGTCTCCGTGTTTAAATTGCCATTCTTTTTTATCTGAATGTATTTCATAAAACAGGTCGGGCTCCTAAAACTCTGTTTGTGCACTTAAATAGCTTGCTGGTTTGGGGGGCTGGTTGCTCGGTTGTTTTTTTTCCCCAGAAACGCTGACCAGCCGGCAGCTTTGTGCTGGGGGGATAGGAGAGCTGCAGCCCGCAAAGCTGTGCCCTGCGAGCGGCTCGGCTGTGCCCGGCCACAGCACAGACGCCTTCCCCCTGCCCGGACCCGGCGAAGCGCAGTTCAAGATCCCTCCCCGGGCGATGCTCC
>NW_008824474.1:705938-718515 GCF_000699105.1 Pygoscelis adeliae
CCCCGGCCGGCCGGCCGGCATCCCGCCGCCGAGCGCGGAGCATCGACCCGAGGCCTCGCAGAAGCTCCCCCTCAGTCTTCCCGTGCCCGGCGTCAAGGATAGGGGTGCAAGTCTCGCTTTTTCTTCTGGTTTCCTGAAGCAACAGGCGCAAAGAACATAGCCGCCTAGCATCCTGACATCTTCGCTGAAAAATGGGAATAACGCCCTGCTCCCGCCTTACAGAAACCCCATGAGGATGCACTGGGGCTGTTAAAGTCCGGCGGGGGTCTGAAACTGGCTGACATGCAGCATCCAGAAATGCCTTGTCTGCTCCCCTCCTGACCCCTGTGCACCTCCTGACAAGGGGAAAAGATGGCACGCAGGACCATGGGTCTCTCAAGTTTTTTGATAGGCTTCACCTAGGGAAAAAAAAAAGGCTGTTCCTTTTTATTACTGTTATTTTATAGTTTAGGAAAGGGGACTGCAGGTGATACGTGTGAAAGCCTTTTCTGTATCATTTGCTCAGTTATGCTATCTCAATAACTTGTTGTGATTAAAGTAAAGCAGCTCTATAAAGTATGGACCCTTAACTTGGCTTAACGGTATTTAAAGCTGGTTCCTCAGAGGAAAAGGAAAGAACTGTATCAATGAAACCTTGTCCTTACTATCACAACTTGTCAGTTACTGGTACAAACACACTAAAATCTACAATCTAAGGCAGTACTTGGACCCCACACATATATCGATACAAAAGCATGGTGAAGCCGTGTGTGGAGAATCCTTTTTCACATATAAAGATACTACTCAAACCTACCCGTTAAAACACCAGACAAGTAATGCCCAACTTTTTTGTCTCGGCAAGCAACGGGGCTTTTCCAGCACCAGCAGAAGTCCTTCTGCTCTACCCTTGTTACCCTGCTGCTGCAAGATGCTGCCAGCTGCGAGGCTGTTCACCGTACCCAAAGCCAGTACTGCGCACTCCCCAGCCGCTGCTCGAAGGAGGCTGAAGGCCTGACATGTTCGGGCAGCCTGTGACTGGTTGACAGGCCATTGACTGAGCATCCCGGCATCGGACAAAATCCAAAGCAGTCTCACTGCCTTGGCAAGTTAACCCGTCATCACTGACCTCAGCGATAGGAAATAAAGCTCTCCGTGCTAATTCCAGGTGAAATCCAGGGAAAGATCCAGAAAAACTCTTAAGCATATCTGACGCTACCTTTTGAACCTGCTGGTGATTTGTCACTCCTCACCCATTAGACCTTGCCCCAAACCAGTAATGGCACCGAACACCACTGGCTACGGCAGGGGACCACACTGTTCCTCGCACTGAACACTGAGGGGTGCCACGGCCAAGTGAAACAAGCCTTAACAGATAACAAGGGTGAATCTAA
The DNA here is from genome assembly GCF_000699105.1 of Pygoscelis adeliae. Taxonomy (NCBI): domain Eukaryota; kingdom Metazoa; phylum Chordata; class Aves; order Sphenisciformes; family Spheniscidae; genus Pygoscelis; species Pygoscelis adeliae. The sequence goes on from NW_008824474.1 coordinate 707,309, forward strand.
GTACAACACAGAAACAAGCAAGATCAGTATCAAAGACATTAAGCACTTATGTGGCCCTCTGAGTCCACGAGGCCTGTACTATGACAACTGAAGAGCCAAAACTTTGCAGAGATGGAGCCGCCACCCAGGGCTTAGATTTCTACAGGGGGGAGAGGGGATATTCTTAGTCAAAATCTCTGACTGGGTAATCCATCTCAGGAAGAAAAGCATGATCACATATGGGAAAAAAAGTTGCTACTATGTTTTTTTTTAATATTCTGTTATGCACGAAGTAAGTTAATAGTTAACCAGCTAGGCCCACATGGTATGTTTGATAGTAGGGAGGGTGTGAATGGGGAAGATTAAGGGTTGTAGAAACACGGTTGTGTAACTATTCAGCTGATTTGTATGAATGTCCTGGTGGTTTTACCCATGCTTCTTCCTTTTTTTCTTTTTTTCTTTTTTTAAGAAAACATGTTGGATGCAATCCTGGTCTCTCTGAGATGAATGGAAAAGAACGTTGACTCACTTTGTGTGGGCACTGTGGAAGAAAGCGGTGGGCTTTTTTCAAGGGGGAACTTAAATAACAGGCTGGATGGACCAGTGTAGTGAAAGACGACCGAGACTGCCATGCAAAAGTGGTTGGCGGTGTTGCGATTTTTTTTAAAAAAGAAACTAGGGCAGAAAAAAGATCGTAGGTGGCTTGCTACTTCATTGCGGGGGTTGGGGATGGCGGGGTGAGACCAGCCATTTTGGAGAGCTGAGCAAATAGGAGAGAGTGTCCTTGAGTAGTCACAGTGCTGAGCTGGGAACATGGGGAGCTACGTTTTATTCCCACTTTTAACGGCAATTAAAGGTTCATGCCAGGCAAACCATTTCACCCGTGCTGCCTTCTCCAGGCCCCTTCCCGATGGCTGTCCCTCAGGATTGCCCTGCGGGGCAAAGCTACGTTTTCTGACTCTGTGTTTCTCAAAGTATGGTTTAGCTAGAAAGCTCTAAATTGTTTTAGACCCACTCTTCCTCTCCCTTATGACCATACAGGTGAGTTTGCGTCTGCTGGATTACGCCACACGGCAGCAGACCGGCAGCCACCCCATGCCGGGGCTTTCACCTCCCTGCTCAATGGTGCGGCTCTATCCATGGCAGCGCGTGCACCATGCACGCAGGGATCCTGACTTCACTCCTGGTGGTGTTGACTTGAAGAAGTCCTCAACAATCATCTGGAGCAAGGCTTTGTATTCGCACTTTTGGCAAAGTCACCTGATGTATTAGCTGTCCAGTTCTAGTACCCTCCTGTTGTAATACAAACAGTAAATAATGAATAGAAATGGCAGGCATTCACTACGACTAAATGCTATCCAGACCATAAAACTCAAACAGAAACAACAAAGAAATGTTCTGCTGCATAATTACAACTGGAAATATTACAGGCATTTAGTAGCGTGAAGTAACATCAATAAAAAGAGAAAGGGCGCTCAGGAGTCTAAAAATAAATAAATAAATATTTGAAAATTGATAATTGAAAAACTATGTTCACAGTCTCTTCAAAAGAGGCTGACTATTTACTGGTTAAGCCAGAGACCCGTGACTTGGCTGAGCCATAGGCAAAGCTGCTGAGTAGGTGATGTGCTGCAGGCAATTTATACTTTGCCCTTAGCCCCAGTTTTAGGGCACGATGCTGCCTGCAAGCTATTGCCTGAGAACCACTTTGCTGCACCAACATTGTCCAACCTTTTGACCGCAACAGGATATAACCTGCTTCCTCCATCAAATGAGCAGAAATTTCTGTCTTGTGTTCCTGATCCTGTGCTTTCCCAACACCCGAGGGTTACGTCATACAGCCCCATCAAACAACTTGACATACCTCCACAGTCAACCACATGAACAAGGGGACACCTCTGTTTTGGTCACTTCTTATATATGCATCTTGTTAGGGCAGTCAGGAGTGCAGAAAGAGGATAGCAGGAAGCATGCCGACAGATACCAAATCTCTGAGCTGGGAACATTATTTGCTCCCTCTCCACGTTTGGCAGACTTCAGGAAAAACAAGGAGCAAGCAGTGGACTGGATTAAATCTTGTGACAGGGCTGAACTCTGCCTCTGGAAATTATTACATTTTTTACAATATATACTGTGGCAATTTATTGGTACCCCATACTGGATCCATGCATTTCGCATGGCCACAATAATAGTAACAAACTTGTATTTTTTTTTATCAGCACATAAAAAACCCGCTATCCACCCCTGAGTGACACCAACACAGTCTTGCTAGCTTAACTGCATTAACATCAGAGACCTCTTTCACTGGTTAAGTCAGCAATCACATCTCTTCAACTCCTAGCATACAGTAGGGTATGCTCAATTTATCCAGGTTCCAGCAAGTCATCTTCCCAGGAGCAGCAGATCTTTATCATCACAACTAGAAGAAATGTAATTCCTTTATCGTGAAAGATAGGCAGGCCTGTGTCTTAGAGATTACTGCTGTGATGAACTCTACACTTTAATATGAACTAAGATATTATGTCCATTCTAAAAATATATAAATAAGGTGTAGGAAAGATCCTTAGCAGTTTTAGAGCATTGTAGCTCTGTTGATTTCAGTGGAGCTATATTAATTTACATGAAATACAGGTCCAGCCCTGCATTTCCAGTGCATCCTTCTCAGATGGAGACTAGGAAAAAAGTACAGAAAACACAAGAAGACATAACACTGGAGATCTAGTCCCTCAAACTGAGTACTAATCAAGGTTACAGAGACGTGAAACAGAGAGTAAAATCCTGATCTTATTTCTAACAGTTTATATTATTTTCTTGGAATTATTTTTTATTTCCCAGTTTGGGTCAGGCACAGGCGCATAGGATCTAGATCATATCTTTAAGGCTCCCTCTGATTCAACATCTAATAGTGCTTATCAGTTGCTGATTTAAAAGGGGCAGAAGTCATTGAGTAATTGATGCCTTAGCTGCAAGAAATAATTCTCTTGATAGAAGTCTCTGAGCAACACAAAACCAATTATTATTTCCAGGAACTTTTAACTAAAGAAAAATGCATCCTTGAAAAATAGCAATCTAATTCCTAGTGGTAAAACCTCGTAACTCAACTGTTTCATTCACTTTTAATAATTTACAGCCTTTCCCCTGGAGAAGGCTATGTGAGGTGATCAGAGTGGTCATCAAATGAGATGAAGTGAACTTTCTGCTACTGTTAATTAATTGTCCTATACCCATTGGTCTGTGCCTAATAAGAGCTCGTGGTAGCTTCATGAACTAGGGTGTTGAAAAATATCCAAAAAGTCACTGTTATCTGCAGCTGATAAACCTAGCCTGTTTTCTAAAGCTATTCTTCCTCCTTCCCTGAAGAGTCAGACCCAATTTTCTGGCTTCCAGCTAGAGATTTGAGGCTGAGAAACAGAGAACGGAGAACCACTGTGGACACCAAACCCCATCCACTGCAATCACAGGCAGCCATTTGGCTGTCGTCACTGCCTGCTTATACCACATCCTCTGTAAGCCTGGCTTTTCCATCTTACCTATTGGAAATCCTTGATTCACAAATGCTCTAGAAGATGCCCAAAGTTTGACAGTGTTCTTCTATAGTTCAGTGGTGAATCAGAGAAAGGACCGGTAAAAAATAATTTTTGATTGAAGGATACAGCACCATTTTTTGCAAGAAGCTTTGGGAAGATAACATGGAGGGTGGCTGCCCTTGCCCGTCTTCCCTGACTCCTCAGTAGTGACAGCTGTAAATCAGAGAAAGCAGTGCCAATGCGGTGGTGCTACCATTTCTCCTCTTTCTCTCCTTGAGAGTAAGAAACACCAGGTCTGACTTGCCTTTTCCTGGAGAGGTGAATGGGATGATTTCATGTGTAAATGAGGAAACCTTGGCAGTCTAAATGAAAGTTATAGCAGTTAATGTTTGAGAAAGTCAACCAAATGGACTAGTCTCACTGACAATAAAAATAAATGATCTAAAACAGCAGCTAAATCATGAAGAAGAGAGTACTCTGAGCAAATGGGTCTGAATAAAAAAAGCTGTTCTGGAAATATGAAATTCCTCGAGTAGAGGAATTCCTCGGTTTTGTAGAAAAGAACACATAGTAAACACAGCCATCAGTCCAAACAGAAACACAAGTTAAGACTGAGTTAATTATTTTCTGAAAGAAAATCTATTGTGAGTACATTTACTTCTTGGGGAAAAATGAGTTAAGTCTCTGAAGATAAATTCAAGTTCCCCTGTTACACGTATGTTATATGACATCTGTGCAGATTGTCTGAGGGCATTTAAAAAGCAATTCAGTAGTTTGCATTAATATTTTCAAAATCCTGCTAAGGTTATTTTCTATGAGACAGTAAATTGCAGGACAGTTCCCTAATAAATAGCCCATTTCTTTTTGCAGACTCCGGGCTAAATTCAGTGGTGAACTCTATGGTCATGTAACACGCTCATCAACAGCTTCACTCTGGTCTCCCTTACGGAGGTAGGTCTCTGGTGTCACCATCCTCAGAGAAGCAGAACCATGTCTGGAGAATAAATGACAAGACAACCAATGACCAGGCAAAAACTGACCATGGGGGATTTACATAGGGCAAAACTGTACCTCTACTGACATCGGGACATTTTACATCCACCTAGATCTGGGGTGGCTTAACTGGCATTGGATCAGCTAAAAACACTGTGTGGGTTCAGTGGAGCTGCAAAAATTTGATCGAAAAGATCAAATTCGGGCTTGAGTTAAGTCTTGCCTAATAACAAGGTAAAAGTATAGCTTCAGGTATGAAGGAATGTATGGACATGGATTAAATCAGGGAGATACCTGCTTTGTCATCTTTTACTAACACTGCTCTTCTGTCTCTTTAGTACGTCCATTACATTCATTTTGTACAGTCAAGCTCTAATGTCTTGCAATTTATGTATTCTTTTCTGACTAATTTCTGACCAACCTGTTAATGTCTTCGGTTACCTGTCCTAACATCTCTCTTGCCTATATTTGATTGCTTTTCTTGTCCCCAGATTTTCTCTCTGAAACTCCTTGTATCAGAACAGAGTGTCAGTCTGAACTGACATCCATTTTGCATATCTTCAGAGGCCTACAAGGTATAGATACCTACATCTAGGCTAGTTTTTCCTTACAGTCAGTGGAGGGAATCAGGCACTTATAGGACATGATTCATACGACCTATTTTAGACCTAATTTAGATGGAATGAATCACAGCCTAGACGTGCCTATTTTTCCTTCCATGGACTCAAAGAAAGCCTGGAATGACTTGTTCAGCTGTGGATATCTGCAGTCGAGATGCCTACACCATAGATATCTACATAATGTTAGATGGATCCTACCTTTGATCGATAGCCTTGTTGTAACAGCAGCTTAGCTTTCCAGAAACGTAACACTTGCTGTTTGGTGAAGGCAGTAATTCTGTTGAATTTGGCTTTCTTTGGTATTCATCCCCAAATATTCTTCACTGTTAAAAGGAAAGTGACTGTATCTTTTAATTATTTTTTGTGTGAAATTGCTTCTTACACATGCTTTTCCTTTTTTCCTTTTTCATTCTTCCTCTTAGCAATGCTGCTGATAATAAACACGGAATTGAAAAGAAAGAACAAAAGCAAACCTTCATCTTCTACCAAGGATCTGATGATGGGTTAGTCAGAGAGCTGCTGGCTTGGATTTGTATATTAGGTGTAAGGAATTTATGCTGGAGTGTTGGTTTTCTGTTCTAAAATACAATTGTTCTTTGATAATACCCAGCCTCTTGAGAACAAGAGGGCAGGGCTATCCGTGTTTTCTTATGGTTCACCAATTCCTGAAACCTGAACTTCTCATTGGGATAAGGCACATCCTAAAGTAGCACAATTTTTGCTCTGTCTGTAGCCTCATAACAGTTTGTTGGTGCAGAGTTCATATAGTCATGGACATAATACTTGTGTTTTACAGTATCTAAACTGTACTGATGATGGATCCCAAAGAGTCTGCAAAGAAGATGGGAGGAAAGCTCAGCAACACGATGAGGTGAATAGCCAGTTGTTTCAAAGAGCAGATTGGAGACTCCTTCCCTTGCAACTCAGGCATGCTATTAGAAGGCAGAAGGAATACAAGAAGTAAATCAAATCATTGGCATTGTAATGCCAAAGAAATGTCCAGAGGAATAAGAAACAAAGGAGATTATTCGTCCACTTAAATAGGATTTCATCAGAAAAAGTCTACAGATTTCCAATGCAAAACTACAGATACCCAGCGCAAAAGTTACCTCTAGCTCAATACATGACAGTAAGAGCCAGAAATCCACCAAAGGCATAGACAGAGATCAAATACCTTCAAAAGCAGATTTCTCAGAGAAAATACTATGTATTAGATATACCGAATTTGTAACAAATGCCGTAGCAGAGAGCTCCACAGGCTCTTAGGTCATCCAGAGAAAAAGGAGACGGAAATATCTGGACAGTGCGCTCAGAATGAATCTGGAGCATCTCTCAAGGCAGCAGGATCTCCAAGTTAGCTGCAGAAGCCCTCCATCAAACAGCACACAAAGGGAACTGTGGCATTTAACCACTACGAGGACACACAGAGGGCAACCCAGGGCAGACAGGGATGATGGATCCATGCTTGTGTCATGGTGGTGGAGGAAGGACACTGATTCAGCCTGAGAAAATCATAATCAGAGAGCAGAATGACAATCATGGTAATTCCAAACTTCTACAACATCTCCCTTTTGCCATCTCCCATGGATGTCTAAGCAGTCCGTGCACAGCACGACAGAGCTGCCAGGGCAGCTTGTAAAAAACTGTTATGGAAGACTAAGACTGCAAGGTCCTACGTTTGGTGTTTTTCTACCTTCTTATCTTTTCTTCCTATCAAATTTTCTGTGCATTGTCCTCAGTCTTGTCTGAAGTTCTGTTGTGAAGTCACTTCTCCATGGGCTTTTCCCCCCTCACCACTCCTACTTGCAGGAGTACTGCCAATAATAAGCATTTTTAACACTGCCAATATTAATCATAGGTTAAAACCTCTCAGCAAATTTTAAATAATTAGCACAGGCTAAAACCTATGTCCAAGCACAGATGTAGTCTCCTTCACTACCATAGATCTACATTTGATCTATGGTAAAGGAGAGAATCAGGAGCAAAACTGTGAGGGAACAGAATTTCTTGTCCATGAAAGCATTCTGGATTTCAAGGACTGTTCATGACAAACCAGAATGAACTCAAAGGAACTTGACATTTTCTGCAAAAACAGAATTTCCCAGGGAGGGAATGTTACTGGGTGAAAGGGAGGGTGTAATTCAAAATTCCATAACAATTGCTCCATATTTGGTATTTTTTTAAACAAAAGGTAGTTTCAAAATGTATTTTCAAAACAAAACATTAAAAGGCAGGATATTCTCTCAATGAACGTCTGTTTTTTTTTTCAAAAAAAAAGTCATGTTTCTGATAAAAATATTTTACCAGAAAAATATTCAAACAGGTCTAGCCAGGAGAATTTTTTATAACTGAAAAAAACTTGAATGAATTTAAATTTTGCCAAGAGTCACTACATAGTTTACATCTTACTTAAGCCATCTAAATAGTATTTAGCTAGAGATAAGGGAAGTAGAAGGAAGTTCTTTTTTTTCCCTGTGTTCATTAGATTAATGTATTATATACCTGCTCTTACTCAGTATAGCAAATGTAGGCTTGTGGGGGGTATACACTCAGAGATACGTAAAACTTAGGAGCGTGTTTAACCTAAAGGACAATGCTGGCATGGAAACAGATGGTCCAAAACTAGCTGTGAATAAGTTGATGACAGACAGTTTCTACTTCCTGCATCAGAGAGGCTCTGGAGCAACCTTCCGGGAGGAAGGTGAGGGAAGGAAATCTATCCAGTAAAGCGATACATTTATAAAAGAGATGGCATGACCTGTTTGCCTGTCATAGAAGAGAGCTGGACGCAAGGATTTTTACACAAAGCACAGTGACGAATACATCAGTTAAACCCAAATGATGGCTTTTGTTTATTACAGCCTTCGGAGTACTTTCCCGTTATCTACCACTGCTTCCAGCAAATCCTTGTGAAAAAAGATTAGCTCAGACATATTAAATGTGGGAGGAGAGGAAAAGACGGTGCGGTGGGGAAACGTGCACGCGCTCCGACTGAATGCTGCACTGTTAGCCCCAAACCACCTGAAGCAAAAAAAAAAAAAATCAACCTGTTAAAGCGGCAGTATGACCCATGGGATAGAGCGCTGGCCTAGCTCTAAGGAGAGCAGGGTGCAGGTCTGGTCTTGGCTTGCCAGACGACATTCACCAAATCCCTTTATCTTCCCCATCAGCAGTGATCATCAGTATTGATGATTACAACCCCTTTCCCCCAGGGCTTTGCGATCTACACATTTAAATTACTGTAAGAAATAGATATTATTACTTTGCCACAGGTTTAGTGACAGGAGATTTCATTGTAAACTTTATACAGTATGATACTGTACACTCTTATATCTACATGGACAACAGGACCTTGGGGTATGTTTTTAAAAAGTGTTTAAGAAGTAAACACTTAAAATGCCTTTTTAAATATCAGCCTTAGCAATTAAAAAAAAAAAGGAAAAGTTGTAATCTAAATTAGAGCAAAATTGCTCAGGAATTCTGAAGTTTAAGTGCAAATAGATGTTCACAGAAAAATGGTAAAATCATTTGTCTTATATTTTTAGGTCACTACACATTTGCTACAAATAGTTTTGAAGATGTGCCGGCCAGCATTGGGGGTAAGGCACCCCAATGCCCTCTGAATAAAGGAAGCTTTATTTTCAGTTGACTCTGCTCTGATTTAGCACCCAAGAGAAAACTCATGATGGTTGTTCACCTTACTTCATTTCTCTTTAATGGGCTACCAAGAGCACATAGCTAAACACAAAGCCAAACATTAAGATTTCTAGACTGACATTAATTGTCACGCTATATAGACAATGTACTACAATTTCTATCTCTGGGCATTTCCTTTGTACATTTTCTCTCTTAATCTTGTCCAAATACCATCACCCCAGACTGAGAGAGCAAGGTGTAGCTGCTACCTGCCAGAGCTGGAAGATACTCACACAGAGAACAAGGGGGCTACTCACACTTCCCAGGGAAAGCAGATCCATTAGAACTGCCCAATTTTGTAAAGGCCATGTTGGTGGTTGGGATTATTGCTCTTTATGTGGCTTACCTTACCATTTAGCTTATCTTTTTTCCCATACATTTAGGGCTGAGATCGTACTCACTGCAATGGGCCTTGTTTTGTAGGAACGCAAGCACTATGTTACTTACTAAAAATAAAGCTGACCTGGCACTACTGATGAGCATATTAATCACCAAAATTTGTTTTGGCACATACCTTGCTTTTGGGACAAGGAAAACATGGTGTGAGTTTGACTTTGTTTCACTGCATTATTGAATGACTGTATTTCTTTTTGGTAGGTTTTATTTCAACCAAATTCCTTTCTCCAAACTGTTCTTGTTTTAAAGCTGTTTTCCTTTTGTTGAAGAAACAATAAAATGATTAAAATATACTCTCAAACCCAGAATAAAATGTTTTGAGTGAGGTCATATGAAATATATTTTTAATATAGTTCTCTTTGAGTTGTTGTTTTTGTTTTTTTTTAATGACAAATGAATCCAGCAGCCGTCAGTCATAAGACTCTCCTGCCACTCTCTGCATGGTACTGCAGACCGATGCAATCAGACCTGTGGCATTTTATACCCGCTTCTGTTTGAACAAATACAATTAAAGGGCAAAATAAGATACAAGGCAATGGCGTATCAGGCTATTTGTCTTTAAGGGTGATATCTGTGCACTGCCTATACAATTTAGGCAGGAGTCCAGCAGCCAGAGTTGACACAGCTGGCCTCTAGAGGTAGTCTTGCTTTTCCGTAGTGTAAACTACGATAAGGTCTATATGGCTAAACCTATGCAGAGGCTGAAACAGATTACAGAATCATAGAATAGTTTGGGTTGGAAGGGACCTCTCAAGGTCATCTAGTCCAACCCCCCTGCCGTGGGCAGGGACATCTTCAACTAGATCAGCTTGCTCAGAGCCCCGTCCAACCTGACCTTGAATGTTTGCAGGGATGGGGCATCCACCACCTCTCTGGGCAACCTCTTCCAGTGCTTCACCACCCTCAAAGTAAAAAATTTCTTCCTTATATCTAGTCTAAATCTACCCCCCTTTAGCTTAAAGCCATTCCCCCTTGTCTTGTCACAACAGGTCCTGCTAAAAAGTCCGCCGCCATCTTTTTTATAAGCCCCCTTTAAGTACTGATAGGCTGCAATAAGGTGTCCCGGAAGCCTTCTCTTCTCTAGGCTGAACAACCCCAACTCTCTCAGCCTTCTTCATAGGAGAGGTGTTCCATCCCCCTGATCGTTTTTGTGACCCTCTTCTGGACCCACTCCAACAGGTTTGTGTCTTTCTTATGCTGAGGGCTCCAGAGCTGGACGCAGTACTCCAGGTGGGGTCTCACCAGAGCAGAGCAGAGTAGAGGGGCAGAATCCCCTCCCTCGACCTGCTGGCCATGCTTCTTTTGATGCAGCCAGGATACGACTGGCCTTCTGGGCTGCGAGTGCACATTGCTGGCTCATGTCCAGCTTTTCATCTACCAGTATCACAGAGTATTTGGGAATTATAACGGACATCAGTGTAATTCCTGCTATTTGCTGCACTGAGTAGATTTAGATACAGCTGAGAAAAGAGACTGGCATTATTTCCTGCCTGGGAATTTCCTATTTGTTTGTCTCTTTTATGCCCTCAGGGAGAGCCTAGAGCATATTAAGAGGTTTAATAGATACAAGGAATAACAGGTTACATTTATAATAGTTTACAGGTTCTAAACAAGCTTCTGCCAATAAATTCCATCAATTGGTCATAATGTCCTAAAGCAAAATTCAGTGCCTAAAACAAAATGTATTATTTTTTCTTGTGCTCTTAGTGTTTCACTTGTTTCAACTTCTGGCTCTTGCTTTTAAAAAAGAGAAGGTGTGTATGGTGGAAAATGCGCCAGAGGACTTCGGTTGACATGAAAGAGCTACATCATTTGACACTGAGGGAGCTGGCGGAGGAGCTAGCCAAGCCACTCTCCATCATTTATCAGCAGTCCTGGTTAACGGGGGAGGTCCCGGACGACTGGAGGCTGGCCAATATGACGCCCATCTACAAGAAGGGCCGGAAGGAGGATCCGGGGAACTACAGGCCTGTCAGCCTGATCTCGGTGCCGGGGA
>NW_008824474.1:719640-742262 GCF_000699105.1 Pygoscelis adeliae
CTGGAGGTATTTAAAAGATGTGTAGATGCGGCACTTAGGGACATGGTTTAGTGGGCATGGTGGTGTTGGGTTGACGGTTGGACTCGATGATTTTAGAGGTCTTTTCCAACCTTAATGATTCTATGATTCTATCATCTTGAGCTGCAGACATGCAACTTCATTCATAAAATGCATGAGTATTTATGTGGCATAATTACATGGTCTATCCAGGTAATTGCATGTGAAATTGAGCATGGTGTCATGTGCTAATGAGGTTTACAGCTACACTTAAATTTTTGTGTGTATGATTGCATTGATTAAGATATTTTAAATCTGCTTTTAAAAGTAAGGGTTATTCAATTGTCTGGTCTAAACTACTCCCAGCAGGGTGAAAGCCTACCATCGCAGAAGTTTAGCACAAGGCCTTTTCATCACTGATATTTTTCAAGCAGAAATTAAATGTTAGCTCTTTCTCCTCCACTGTTGGTCCAGTTACTCTGTAAAAAGCTGCCTAGCAATGAACCATTTCTCTTGTGCCAGTGGAAATCAGGAATAAACAGGAGAAATCAGGAAAATTGCTGAGGTCTTGCTACCGCTGTCATGTGTCAATAGGCTGTGTACAGAATGGTAGATAAAGCGTGTCATGTACAAGCTGGGTGTTTAGTGCTGACATATCAGCGGTATACAGATGGTTATCCTATTGCCTCAGGGAAGGAGAAGAAAGGCCTGGTAGACCTGCCCGGGTATGGTTTTGCTCCTCAGGGTGATGGAGGGTATGTCCAGCACCTCTCAGAAAGCTGCTGCCTGTGTTATTTCGGTATATTGTGGAGCCCCCACGGGTCGGTTTGAGGCTTGGTACTCTGCATAAATCCTGCAGAAGCCACTGTCCCCAAAGAACCTGCAGCGTACCCTGCTTCCCAGTGATAGGACCCACTTGCAACACCCACCAGGTCTCAGGGGCCTTCCCCCCTACAGCAGCCCCCAGGCATGAGCTGCACCACCGCCCATGCCTAACAGCAGTCCTCCTCCACGCTCTCTTCCCTCCTGTCTTCTGTACACTCTGTTATCAAGTACTGGAAAGCAGGGGAGGGTCCACAGCAACGGCAATGGCTGGCCAAATGACCCTTCTGCCATAGATATTATCCCTGCGATCCCATCATCATCATCGTCTGTGGATACGGTAAGGCTGACTAGTCCAGGAGAGTAGGCAGAGGGAGGTGTGCCTGACCAAGGAAATTAGAGACGTATTCAATGCTCATTCACAAAGGAAGGTGAGATCATACCGGAACACAGCACCTGGCCTTTCTTGCAAGTTTATAATACTGACACCTGCTAACATTAAAAAAATACCCCATTAGGAAAATGATTTCACCCACACTGCCTCACAGTTGTCTTTCACTGAAAAGGATATATTAGCACCAAAATCTTCTGCTGCTGTTTTCCCACTGGCTACAGTAATACTGGAATCAAGCCTAAATGTGAACATAATTGAGAACTCTTTTGAATAAAATTATCTCATTCAGACATACTGGCTCTAGGAAGTCAGGCTACTGCAATCATTACAGTAGGAGTCTAGAAGTTCAGGGCTGCTTACTTCTATCCCTGATTTGCCTACTGACTTGTTTTATGACTTCAGAAACAACTTAACTTTTCTGTGATTCACCTCCTTCAGCTGGAAGATGGATATGATAATGTTTGTTTATTTCAATTAAGTCCTGAGTGGTTTAAAAGGGATTAATTAACCTCCATCAGACAACTTTGAAAGGTACTAGCATAGTGTTAATAATACTATAATATCCCTAAAAATGAGGAGGGGGGAGGACGTATTAGAAGTTGCAGAGTTTTAAGCTTAAAGGTGGTGTAAAGAGGAAGGACAGAGAGTATTTTTATGAGGGGAAATAGAGAAGCTACTGAGCCACCTAGTCCATTCTTGGGCAAGACAAGTTAGATTTTGTGTATTTATTTATCAGTGAACCATCTGTCTTCTAACTCCTCCTTGGCTGGTAATTCATTCCAGTTAGTTGGGGAATGTTTACATCTGTTCTCATGAAATCCCATTTGTACCTCTCACTATTTCAAACTAATCAGCCTGGCTCAAACTTTGGTATACCTTCTAGAGTCAATCCTTTCAAGAGTATCTTATACTGTTAATACATCCAATACACAGTGCCTGGGATCATACCACCTTGCCCAAAAAGAGCATTAGATTTGCAGCCTTCTCCCAGCCAGCATGGTTTTTCTTCCACCACAAATTTGCATTTTTGGGGCTGAAAACCAGAGCTGATATTCTAAGTAAGTGACCTGTAGTAAATCTCTACAATTTCTCTGAAGACAATTGAAATACACTGATCCACAATAGCTGAGGCTCTAGCCCTGCCATAATAATTAAGAGCTGTGCCAGTGTCAAAAAAGTACAGTCTGAATCTGTGCTTATTTGTGTATTTTTAACCAAAGAATTTAGTGCTAAACTCAGTCCTCATGTACAACTGCGAGTAAGTACCTGAGGGCAGTTGATTCTTGCTGTCATAAATGTCATTGGTCTTTCTCTGTAGCTCCCAGTGGAAAGCACAAATCTGAGGACCTTTAGGCTACAAGATCCATCTCTTTCCATTAGTTGGTTAGGAGTAAATGGTTCTCCAAAGGTAGAGTTTGTGAGTGCTGTGTGTGTTGCCAAGTTATCGTTTAAGTTCGTTAGTGTTTTCTGAGGACATTAAGGCAATTATGTCATTGCATTTACAGGTTATATCTATAATTAATAGAGCCTAGAATTAGTCCTGTTTGGAACAGTCGCAAATACACAGGTGAACTAAAAATGATCATCATTCTTTATGCGGTTGACCACTTTCACGCCATGTCATCAATAAGTTAAATAATACTAGAACCAAAGTATTCCTGAGAGACAGCTCACTTATCAGTCCTCTTCCATGGAAAGGTTGTTTGCTTCTGTCATAGTGTTGAACTCCTTCTATATAATAGCTCCTTCGTCTGTGGAGGAGCTACTCCTCTCCAAATATTAGTTGATTTTAATTAGACTCTATAGGTCCCCCAATACACCACTTGGTCTCATCTGTATGCAGCTTCCACAGTTTTCCTTGGTGGATTTATTACGAATGCAGCATTAGTGGTATTTTAGTCTTTGTGGTAAGTGGCTGTTTCTAAGTATTGCTCCTAGGGAACTTGTGGTAACGTTTTCAAAATCACCTAAGAGCCCAAGTTCCACTTTCAATGGTGAGTGAGGTGCCCACGTCTCCAGCCGAAGCAACGCGCAGGCAGCCAGACAGCCATTTCAGTGCAGGCTGCGCAGCAGCTGCAGCCCAGCATTATGGAGGTGCAGAAATCTCCCTTCTTTTGGTCACACTGGGCTGCTGAAGAGAAACTCATGCTCATAGAGCCTTCTGGATATCTCCTGCCTCATCTGCATTCATTCAGTATCCCTATGGCAACTACAGCAATTGCTCACTTGGAGTAGTCATCTTAGGATAGTATTATATCATTTCTTCTTCTAAGTGATTTAGCAATTGAAAATAAAAGAAAACAGTAAAACAGCATCAATGACCCAATAGCTCTATGGAGACAACGTACAACTACTTAACAGGACCAGGAGATGTCCAAAGACTGCTGTTTGAGTGGAACAACTGGACTCAGCAAAAAGCTACAGCCTTCCTCTTGGGCAGCTCAGCACTTTTCCTTGGCACTAATTAAATGGGGAGAGGGGGAAATAGCCCTTAAATCAGAAAGAAACCTCAAAAGTTACATTTAGGGAAGGAGTAGCTTTTATTTAGGTCAGTGCTTCCGAGATCTCTAATTTCTAGCGTCGCTCTCTTGAAAGGATTTTGCATCTGTGAACTGAAATCCTTTATCAGGGGCTCTAAATGGCAATGAAAATTATACAGTGAAGGGCTCAGCCAGTACTGGGATACATTTCTTTCTCCATCTGATTATCGCCTAGAATCCATATCAATGTGGTGGTTTTGGTTTCATCCAGCTATTGCAGAAGCATTATACTAACTGTACATCAATAAAGCTTTGATTGCTATCAGGGTGTTTTTCTTGTCTCCATCCACAACCATTTCATGGAAAATGTCTGTTAAAATTCTCAGGTCTTCAAGGTTTGCAGAGGTTTATTGTGTTGGAGATCCATAGCTCAATCCCCAGTGTCAGCAAAGGTGAAGTCAGTCATACCGTTTCAAGGCCTCTACACCGCTTAAAATCCAATTTAATCATGTCAAGAGACTTCAGTGATGTACGATACTTGTGTTGGGCCTTCTTTTGTTCTTTGAGAGCAGATATAAAAAAATACCTACATTGTTGAGTTCCCTTCCAACCTGGGTTATTCTATGATTCTGATTTTTTTTAGATACAATTTTCCAAATTGGTCTTACTTGGATTGGCACGCTCGGATTGCACTCACCTCCAGTCTGCTCAGCTTTCAAGCTGAATACTGCAACATGTGAACGTGCAACAGGTCACAAAATTGTAAGCTTAGCTTAAAGGTTAGGAGATTTTTAAATAGTAATATATTTATGCTTGAGAAATTGTGGCTTTATGCAACACACTGATCTTTGTAAAACTTACTATGAAATTTGGTCCTAGGTTTGTAAAATACTGACTGCTGTAGGACTAAGAAATGAATTAAAGTTTCTGTGTTTAGTTCCTATCAAAGGTTTATGTGAAAACATAACATCACACACGAGTGAGGCAGTGGTCCTGACAACACAGTCAGAGACAAGCTGATAAAACTCTTCTTTCTTCTATGAAAAAGAAGTCTTTTCCATCCAGGTGAGAGCAAAAAAGAGAAAATTTCATTGCAAGTTATTTCTGTATTTAAAAAAAGAAACAAATACCTTCAAGCACTTTCACTTTGAGCCTATCATGTTTTCTCCCATATTAAAACGTGAGTAGAGGAACCTCTCTGTGTATGTATGTGTGTGTTTTTGTATACATCTACTCACACAAATATTTTAAAACATTACTGCAATCAAACATTTGAGGATGAAATATGTCCCCTTTGAAGCCAATGGCTAACCACCAACCTCAATGTGTCCATCCTTACCTGTAATTATGTCTTGAGATTGAAACCCCTAACTTCAGTGGACTAACTGGAAAAGTTTAATTTGCTGTCAGTGGAACCAGTCTCTCCCCTCCTAGTTTATTATGGATGGTTCTTCCCATAAAATTAAGAGCAAGAGGAATTGTAAAAGGCAGGAATAGAAATCAGATTTTCCATTGACATTCAGATATACTGAGATGAAAATCTGAAGATACAAACTTGGACTGAGATTATTGGAAATATAAAGTTTGCTTAGTTCAGAACTGAGAAATGTTGACAATTTTAACTATTTCACATATTAACTTTCATTACTTCCTTAGTTATATGTAAACATCAAAAGCTACAAAATAGAAATATATGCTTTTGCAAGTTTATTCTTCAAAATGTATTACTTCTAATGAATTTCCTTTTTCGTATATTTTTAAATGTTGGATTTCCATATGAGTCACAAAAATAAATCAGAAAAGTGAAAAGAAACATGTATAGATATGTACGTACTTTTAAAATCAACATATGTTCAATTAAATTGTATTTTGCAATGAGGTCAGCCTCCTGCTTCAGAAGCTTTCCTGAAAAATATATTTGTGTAGATGAATCATTTTAAGATTCAACAGTCAGTGGAAGTTGACAGAGGCTTTTCATATGAAATATTACACAACCTTATGAACATCAAAATTATATGGCAGGAACTGTTCTGTTGAGCGCTACAGTCACTTTCCTGGGATCAGATCAATACATTTTCTGTCAAAGAACAAAATCTGCTAAAACAACCAGAAAAATTTTGCAAGAAAATGTTATTTTTAATACAGCTAACTGTGTAATTCTAGAGCAATACAGATAGGCTTTTTAACACACTTTCTTATTGAAGTAAACTGAAGAGGTACTACACAGATTTCCCAGTACATTTTCACAAACTCAGACCCATCTTGCAAAAGCTTATGGACATGCTTAACTTTTCACAGAGGTGTACTTATTTCAATAGGATACGTCTCTGCCTGCAAAGTAAGCAGAGACATTAAATCTTTTCAAAATCAGGGTCTTTGGTTCTGATCATACAGGCAACTGCATAAGCTCATCCCTGTAACTTGGTTAAATCCCATTTACAACATGTACAAGGGTCGTCTTCACAAACAGCTCTCAAGGTATAGCCAAACTCTGGAAACATTCTGCATGTGCATAGCTTTTCAGGGGAGGTATAATTAAAGACTACCTTATTCGATCCCAGTGGATCTAGCCACGGCTGCAGAACTGTTTTTAAAGACTTTTTATGTGTCAGCTGCAGCTTTTTATGCACGCCTTATGTGGAAGTTTCCGAGTTGCTTTCAAGGAGTGTCAAGACCTCTTTCTGTATGAGATGAGACACAAAGATAAAAGAAGGGGTTGATATTTCTTTGCTTTTTAAGAAATTAGAGTTATCATTTGAAGGACCAGTCATCATTCGGTCTCTTTGGTTTGATGGACCTTTATTACCATTCTCTAGCAGTCAATATCCCACTGGAGGTAAAGAGTTAATCTGTAAAAATAATTGGTTTCCTGTGTTGGATTAAAAATAATGTCATCATATTGATGGTTGCAATGATTGCAACAGGGTGAAGAAATAAAATAGTTGTTGAATTGAGCCTTTTGTTCAGGTTAAAGAATGTGTTTGAACTATACAAACTTGATTATATGAGGCAGGGATCCCTGCATGCTTAATTTAAATCTGGTGGAAAGGAAATTAGCATTTTTTAGGTTCTCTGTTCTTCTAAATCTTCATACAAGAAAGCTAAGTGGAATTGTGACACCACCTAACTTCAGGCACCTAAGTACCTCTGCCAAAATACAATCTCCTCAGGTTCTGTTTATAGACAGTGAGGGGAGCTGAGCAACCACCAAAAGAAGTCCAGAGCGAGTCTAGGTCCAAGGGGAGACCCTTGAAGTGAAGGGGAGACTCTTAAGTGAAGAGACATACAAGATTCTATGTCTCTTCACCACTTACAGGAGGAGCCTAAGGAGATCTAGCCTAAACTGAATCCCCACCTAATTTTACTTGTTCTAGGCCTCATAATCTATTGTTTACATATTCAAAGGACCTGATCACTTAACAAAGAGACAGCTACAATAGAACTTTGCCTCCTCATTCACAAACCCTTTGGTTATGAGCCTGTGCACAGACCCAGTTAGTCATTCATAGATTCTCCTTGAAAAACGTGCCCAAAGTTTTGCTTTTGTCTCCAAATTAAAGCACATAACTGGATAACAGTGGCTTTGTTTGTCCTTCACCTCTTGCAAGAGGCTTAAGGTGCCTCAAGGCTGTCTCGTCTAACATACTCAGGAAAAGAAATGGAGTGAGGGCTGCAGGACACCTTGTGAAGCAACTACAGAAGAGGGCAGTAGCTGCAGCGCCTGGTGTCTCAAGGGGGAGTCTCACACAAAGCTAAGGCCTGAGCTTCCAGTGCCCACCTCCATCTTGGTGGTGCTTACATGAACAATGAGGTTCTGAGAAGGTGCCCTCCTATTTCCTGATGAGCTGTACCACTTTCCATCAGGTAAACCCAGTATGAGTATCCGCTGTTGTCAGTATCTGAATACCAGCTTGCTCCTCTGGATAGGAGCAAATTTCTCTGACAGGAAGGACCACCTGTCTGGACCCAAGGCTGTTTTTTTGAACTTCTGCTAGTGCCAGAAATTTCTTCAATTTCTTAGCTACCATGCAGACTCCCTGGAGGTTGGCAAAGGTGCATTCCCTTTTCTTCTCAGAGGTCGTAGTGGTACATTCCTTCAGTAATGTCAAGGTCATCTACAAAACCCATTTTAGTGTCTGGGTGACGCAGGCCATGGTGTGAGAGACTCAGTCCTCTGCTGGCTCACACTTCTCCTCCTTGGATTATTGCAAGAAAGAGAGAATAAAAGAAACCAAGCCCTGGGCTTTGTCCCCTCCGGGGACATCAGGAAAGCCACAGTTCACCTCAAGCATCCTTGGACAAGTTGCACCCATCAGTCTGCAATACCGTTTAGTTTCAGCCCACCTACAGCTCAGCACGGGCTCTGGTAGAGACAACTATCCCTACCCTGAGGATTTAAGAGGTCCTGCGTTTGGTCCTGGAATGCCAGCAACAGTGAATGTTTGTGCTAAATTTTAATTCAAATTCTCTTCAACCATTTCTTTTTGCAGAACTGTGAGGCATCGAGTTTTCCTTGTCTCTAGCCAAGAGAAAATGTAAAATGGCCCCAACAGGTGCAGCAAAGAAGCATTTCAGAATCCACTCATAACTCAACAGACACGAAGTAAATGTATTCAATAAATATTTTATTTTGACACATAGTACATATTCGTACTTTAAGCAAATACTATAGCCAAAGGGATGCTTACAAAGAGATTGACACAAAAGAAATAGCAAAGCATAAAATTATCATTTTCCTGAACAGAGAGATTTTTGTACTTAGAAGAATTTTTATATTATTCATTGAGTACCATTCATGTGCTCTGTACTGCTGAGAATGTATAGCCAGCCCTGGGATAAATATTTTCAGAGTCATCCAAGTGATTTGGATACTAAGACCCACTGACTGTCAGTAGTTATTAGGTGCTTTTGATGGTGTTACCTGTCTTGTGCAGTCCACAGGGCTCACTATCTAAACCCTTGAGGTCATTAAGAGACTTTCCATTTACTTCAAAGGCTCTGTGTCAGGCCTGCAAGGTGCTGTAAGCTCTCTACGAGGAGACGGGAACCTTTCTGGAACAACAGATTGCTTTGGACTAAGAGAGACCGTTCACTGAGGATAATACAAAGTATTTTTAAGTAGCTGCTAAAATGCAAACAGCTGAAGGAGTGGCACTAGGATAGTACTGCACGTGCATTTTGTCCTTTCCAGTGAATTAAGAAGAAAACCTATGAAAACAACACCCCAGTTCGATTCAAACTGCTGCAGTCTTCACTCACACCTTAGCCAGGGAAAACTCAAGTAATCTTTGGCAAACCTGCAGCATCTCATCAAGATTAGCAAGGGAAAAAAAATGACTCACCTTGCCCTCTTCAGTCTGCTCAGATTTAAAAGAATCAGGGCCGCCTTTTGTTATTTAACCCAACCTTGTGTGGATTCCAAGCTGATGAGCATGAGTCCCTGAAAATATCAGAAAACTGTGGTTTAGCAAGAGAAATAGGGAGTGAGTGGAGGAGCCATCCTGTTGATTTTGGAAGGAGTGGCAAAAGTTCCACTGACTTCAGCTGGGCACGAGCCAGGCCCACTGGGCATAAAACTCCACTTGGCATCTCTTCCATCTTCCACACACAATACTGACAGGGGTCCTATAGACAAAATTTAATTGATTGTGGCACTCAGACATCACCCAGAAATTGTTTCTTTGTGGTAGAGTTTACCCGTGTGTAAAGAGTCAGCACAAATAGGACTATGAGGGACTTGGATGGTACATAAACCTGGTTTTGTTCCTCTGCATAACTGAATTCCACCCTTGGAGAATAAGCAAGGAAGTCTGTTTCTTAATGGTTAGTTTTCTGTTACAACACATGATGGATGACTGTTTTAAAAATATTTGTAAAGGCATGTATGCATTATACTAAAGAAAGGTGTTAGTTTGATGGCGCTGGGGAATGAAACCTTGGATTTAGTCAGAGATAAGAAATAACCCTTTAATACTTTCATAAAAAAACTGGTTGAAATGAAGATACAGCAGCATCCTATGGCTTCATCAGTCCCCAGCCCCACAACTGTTTCCTAACAGCCTTTCACAGAGCTTAATACGGAGGACAAAGATCAACAGGATGCTATTATCAAGCACCATGTGCTGGGAAAAGGTAAATGCTGAAACAGTCTGTGCTACCATCCTTGTTGTGTTATCCTGCATCCATAGATAGTGAGAAAATGAGGGCTTCTAAAAGTTAATTCACGTGAAGAATCTGACCTTCCTCTTATTATTATGCTGAAATACTAATTCACCATACATAAAGGAGTCCCAAAGTGGACTAGGACAATTGCCATACTGAAACCTTTGAATTTTGTAGGATATTATTCCCCTCTTCATTTCACACATACACATACACACACGCCTGTTCAGACTGAAAATTGACTAGCTAGCGATCCACAAAATTTCTCCAAGAACGCCAAAGTTTTGCAAAAGAAAGCAATGAATTCCAGTGGCAACATACATGCTTGGTTACTGCCACGGGAAAGCAGGCTACCCCTACAGACCTCGGTGCCGGGATCACAACCTGACAAAATCACGCCCTGGACTTACTTCAGTGTCACTGTAAAAGCTCTGAACAAAGCTGGAGAACAAAAGAGGTCAAAACAATATTTTAAATAATAGTTGGTATTCTAACAAAAACAGCACCAAGATTTCACCAGCTGGGTCTTTTCTTGGGAAGATGCTGAATGGTCTTAACAGGGAAGGTAGCAACCACACAATTTTCTTGGTGTTACGGATTAGCCAAAATCAAATAATACCCTTGGATAAAGTGCATTATTATTCATGGTAACAGGAAAATGCCTAAAAGTATTTGGGCCCTTTCATTAAACCACTGCAGTTGATTACATAGAAACTGCTTTTGAGGAAGGATTCTATATCTTTTACTGGCCCTAAACCATAAAGGAGTATAGAAGTGAACAAACTCATTTTTCCTTGATTAAAAGTGCTACTGAGGTTGTGTTCAGCATAAGGTGAGATTCTGAAATAAGAAAAGCAATAAAATAAACTAGCGGGAAAAACAATGGGGGCAATACCCAACCGAGTGCAAGCAGAGTGAAAAACCAATGCAGAGAAAAGATAGAAAGAGAAGCTAAGATGGTGGAGAAAATACATTAAACAGAGTGTGCCACATATTCCTACCTGAATGCGTCTTGGAGGACAAGGGACATTCCAGCCTTTCCTACGGTGATGGAGCAACTCAGCAGAAAACACAACACAGAAACAGTCAGCAAGAGTTTTTCCCTCGGGGGGCAATGCTTATAATCAGAAATCAAACCAAGTTAATATAGAGGCAACACTGACAAAAGAAGAACTACAAAAAATCCCTAGCGTAGAACCACCTACTTCAATAACGGAGTTTCAATGTATGGTGGCATCCTTGCGCTCCCATTATCCTAGAAGTTCCTACAGGACTACGGGTAGATTAGACCTAACCTGAACATTGAAGGAGAGGTGCTTATTCTCTAGCCATTCTGCTAGTAAGAGCCATACAAGTTCATAGCCTCCCAGACACATGCTGTGTCTTATTGTTGAACGATTTAGAGGCACTGACGTTCAAAGCAGCTCTGTCAGGCACCTGTGAAACTAGGCTCTTCCATCTAGCACCATTTTGAGGCCATTGCTGCTAGTTCATTTGGATTGGCAATACTTCACTCAGAGAATTTATTATTGTAATACATCTCGAATTACTGAACTAGCAGATAGCTAAAGTGATTCTTGTCCTAGCTCCCAGTAATTTTTTTTCCAATCACAATTGATATCCAATAGTTTCAGTCCACATTTCATGTTTGTGTACACCATATCTTAATGGTGTCTTTAATTTGTTTTCCCTGCCCCATTTCAGAAACAGGATAAAACATTCTAGAAATGGGCTCGCCAATTAAATGTTCAAATCCATAGGGATATATGTTGTATTACCCATGCTGTTTCCTATGCTGAAAGGCACTAATTCAGGAAAAACTGATGTATTTTGGGCATGTTCATCCCTGCGTGCATGGGATGAACCTCACAAACATGCTGCGTGAATGTACATTTTGTGTAAGTGAACTTATCTCTGGCAATAACCTGTATTCAGACTTGCATGCTTACCCCATTTCCATGTATTTAGCTGTTTCTGCCTGTAAACTTGTATGTATAATGAAGTTCAGTCTAGTATTCACTCTATAAGTATACTAACAGGCAGGTGGAACTGTGAAGACCTTATTCATGTTGGTGGGCATTTACTTAGGTCATTGTACCTGCTGAGAAAGTGCTTGCCAACACGTATTACAGCTCCACAATCTAGCCTCACATAATGAGGTTCTGCCTGTATGCGGTTAGAGGCCTCCACAATGAAACATTTCCATTCCCTGAAAAGGAGAGCTGCATGTGGAATCAAGCAAGCAGATATTTTTACCCATACAATTTTCCTCTTGCCAGGAAGCTGGTTGGGTTTTATTTGGTTTTAGTTTGTTTGCTTGTTTGTTTGTTTTTATGAGAATGTCCATGGGGAAATGTCATTTCCACTTAAACATTTTTTTCTATTTTGATAGTAAATGCAAACAATTCAATGAAAATAAACGTTCTGCTTGGTATATGTTGCACAAGAAATATGAAAAATTTCTAATGAAATGTATTCATTTGAAATTGGAAGGTGAAGGGGTTCCTGTCAACTATAATGTGAAAGACTAGGAGGATTTGTCCTTAAGGAAACACTTCCCACATCAGTTAACACTCTATACGTAAGGAAAGGAAACAGAAGAGGGTGCATGGTTACAGTTTCTCCTCCACTCATCCACGCAAGCCTGTTACACCTGCATGTGTGGATGCAAAGATGCCAAGCTCTAAATTACACCAATCCCATCAGAACAACAAAGCTTTGAGAAGGACCCCACGCTGATTGACACGAATGTGATCCTTTCCATTAACTTTGACAGGGTTTGGTACAGGACCCTTCTTAGAATGGGTTCGCACAACATCGCTGACTTTGTGTATCCGTTTGTGAGGGCAGCCAGGGAGAGACTTCACTTTTTTCAACAAGTCAGCAGCTTAATTCATGATTATTGATGAAATAATGCACGCACAGAGTGCCTTAAAAGTACATTTTAAAAAATTGTTTTCAACTGCTTCCAGCTGACTGAGGAGTTGCACTGGTGCAGGACCGAACCACGAGTGGGAACATACAGGACGGAATGCCAGTTTGAGCACAGATTCAGGTATATGACAGCTGTGAGAATAGGCCAGAAAACGGAAAGCCACGTGAGCATTAAAAAAACAGAACTCATTCTGCCATGATGACTGGCTTTGGGCGATCCCTGAGCCGGTTCACAGGGTGCCCATAGGCACAGGGATGGTTCTGGGTGTATGTCTACAACTTCAGGCGGGGGAAAACTCTGTTTAATCTCCTATTTGGCCACTGTCTTCCAACGTAGCTTGGAAAGAGCCACTGTTCCTCTTTCTGCCTCAGTTTTCTACCTGTAAAACAGATGTAATAATATCTACTTTCTCACCACTTGGAGATGAGGTGAACATACAATGCCTACAGTTCAGAGACAATACAGTAATCTGCATGTAAGCACCATGGGTAAAAAGAATGGATATGGGACTGGACTCTGGTCCCAAACCTTAGTTGCTACTGAGCCAGAAGGAGGCTTAGGTAAAGCTGCACACTCCTCTACTCTCTATCTTTTCAGTGACTCAAGCCTGCAAGGGCTTCTTGAGATCTTTAGGTTCCCACACAGCCCACTAAAGCTAAAGCTGAATCCCTCTGCAAGGTTGCTACAAGCCCTCTGTGTCAGCAATTTTCTGTAGAAAGCCCAGTACATATACGTGCACACTGTTGTTACTGTTAGCACGCACACGTGCAGAGATATTACCATTACCTGTCACTTCAGCTGCTGGAGATACTCAGTCTATCCCCTGTTTCACCATGGCATCTGCCAGATTTTCCCCAAAATCGTTAGGGCCACATTCTGCTGTCTCCATACGCTTGGAGGGTGAGGGCCTGGGTTAATTTGTCTGCTTCCTCATCTGCTTTTACAACCCATATTTAATGCAACGGGCCTCTCGTGCAGCAGCAGGCAGAGAAGAGGATTTGAGTGAGCAAGGTGGTTTTCCTGCTCTAGAGCTGATGCGCTGATGTGTGCATGCCACCCTGCTCGGCAGCCAGTGCCATTACCCCACCCTGTAAAGAGTTTTCCGTCAGCACTGATGTGATGGCTCTGTCCATAAGGAAACATTAGCTCTGCCCCCATTAGCAAACATCATACACAACATTTCATCCTCAGATGAAAATGGCTTTGTATCCCAAAAGTATGAATACCAGGAGTATTTTCTTGTTACTGAAGTATGTAGAGACCAGCTTTCACGCAGACATGCCAGTGAGGGGCAATTTTTGTTTGGCTTTCGGTACTTCGCATACCCACTCAGAAGCACAATGAAAAAAAAAAAATCATAAACTGAAAAGCTATACAAGCAAATGTGGTTACACCAACCAATTCCCTCAATTCTTTCCAGTAACAAAAATTTGGGATGTAGCACTAGTCAACTGAGAAATCTCAGACCGGGTCTTCAGTCTAGCTGTTGCCATCTGTATTGCAAAATAAGAGATCCTGACAAGTACTTCTAAGCTGATGATAGCAGGAGAGTATCCCACTGTAGTCAACAAGAGCTCCATCACTGCTTTTCATGCTGTCAGGATGTCACTCTCTGACCGTAAAGTTTTGGAGCAAGAAATGCATCTCAACACAAAGCTCCAGCTTCACAAGGAAGACAGAAGCGACAGACCTCTGAAGCCATAGTCACTTGTTTCTAGGCAGGTCTTCTTGGAAGAACCAAGATCATGCACAAGTTTAACCTTATGTGCACAAACAGCTCCCTCAAAGTCAATAGATGAGTATATAAACCTCCCTTTGACTGAGACCTATGTTTGGACGTAAGGCGCTCTAGTAGTTTTTGAAATAAGGTTTTTATATGGGCAGGAAAAGTGGAGTGCAAGCAACAAGTCAGCCTGGAAATTTAAGAATGAAGGGGAAATAATTATTAACTTAATCTGAGCACTGCTGAGCATGCACGACTTGAGTTCTTCTCAGTAGGACTTCAGCACAGATTTAAGGTTTCTTTATGAACACCCAGTTCATCACAGACCATAAATCTCACCGTAGATCTCTGCATGCCTTCCACAACTTCCATTTGAAAAAAAATGCAGACAGGGCTATGCAAACCACCGATTTTCCAAATTGCTGGAAGTTCCAAAAAAAAAAAAAAACGGGACAACGGATCACTTGTGTTAACCTGGATTGATTATTTTTCAAAAACTTATGTTGAAGCAAATTGACATTGAAGGCCAGGAAAATGCACTAAAAATGCTATGTTTCAGGTTTGATAATTTTTAAGGATTTTTTTTAATTGAAACATGAAAAAGTTTAATTTAGAAAGCATTTGAAAATTGAAACTTTTGCATGAAAATACAGGTACTTATACCTCCCCTTCCCTCCACAGACGTAAACCTAATTCCCCAAACCAGCGATTGACAAAACCCACTCTTTGAAAAAAATGGCCCATTATTATCAAACTGATTTTTTGCTGACAAAGTTAAAACTTAAAATATGGATCACCTCCATCGATATGTTCTTATAAAATTACAAGGAGAGCGAGAGCATTTCAACCAAAGAGGGCTGTAACTTCCAGTGATGCAGAGATCTCAATACAAATAAATGCTTCAACTAGAGCTGCAGACAGTCAGAATAAGGGAAATACACACCCACCATGGGTGTTTGAGGGCTAAACCAAGCAGGGTTGGCAGACAGACTCCAGCGTGGAATTTGCCTACTTTACAGAGTAAAATATCTTCCTTGCTACAGCACTGGCACTGGGGAAAGCTATGGGAACCTGCCGACTTCAGGGAAAAGCCACATTAAGAGGGCATGCAGGAAGGCACACTGTATATTTTTAAAAGGGTTAGTTCTTACAGACTGGCCTGCCAGCGATTCTCATGTTGGAGCGGGGAGGAGCAGGAGAAAGTGCCCTTCTTAAGTTTCACCTTCTTCTCCATTTTAACCCAGTGGGACAGAAACAATGCAATGTTCTGATTTAATTTCCTCTCGTGAGGCCTCTCACCTGGATGCACTGAAGCAGTGCATAGCCTTGCTCCTGTGAGAATATTTATAGTGGGTTGCACTAGTCCAGAACATGAATTGTTTTCTTCTTCCTTTCTTTTTTTTTCTCCTGGAAGGCCTCAAGATCCATCCAGTTTTGTTCCCCACCCTACATCATTCTTCAAAGCTGATAATTTTAATACCAAAAGCAATTCCTCAAAAAGGGAAGTCTAGATGTGGTGCTCTGCCTTTGGGCTCCACTGGATTGGATGCTTCTTCCCTCTTTGCCAGGAGCTGAGCCAGGACTCCTTCACTGTGTCCGCACGTGACTACCACCTGAAGGAATAAAATTCTGATCTCTGCCTCTTTGAAGCCTCTCCCTTGCGGAGATGAACAAGATCACTAATATTAAATCTGCAGTGCTCTGTATGTCCCTAAACATAACAAGTTAAGAGTCAAATACCATGTCTTTGAGTAGTTCAGTGACTAATGCATGCTCTTGTTATTTAGGGTCAAATGGTCACTTGCTTTGTTTACTTTACAAATGGTAGCAGCACTGTGCGGCCAAAGAAGTGTGCTGCTGTCTCAAAAAGGCCATAACTACAGGCATGGCAGTGGGTCAATGAGATGTGCATCTAGGAAGCTCACCAAGCTGTAAGAATTCATGCTAAGACCTAATGGGTGCTGCTCTTTCACTTGAGTCACTGCAGGGACTTGCCACTTGTTAAGCACAGACTCAATGACATCCTCTTCAGTTAAGCAGTGGACTTAGTAGGCTAAAACCCTTTTGCTCCTTGATTGTCCTTGTTCTTCTAGACAGAAGTAAATATGTATTTGTGAGGTAGCTCTTAAGTCTCTGGTGGTATATTGAAGGTTGGAGGAGGACACTAGACCAGAGTTGTAGTTTCTTTAAAGCACCATGAACATCTGCAGAAAAGGCAGAACAAGCAAATAAACAAATAAATGTTTGCATAATGCCAGAAACAGAGATAGGAAAAAGAGGCCCTTGGGTGGAGGAGGGAGAGAGCTACTTGATAGCACTGAAATGCAATAAGGGGCAAACAACCTAAAATTAAAAAATGAGTTCCAATTACATTTTATGCTTAAAGCAGTTAAATATTATTGCAGTTTACATGAGAGTTAAAGCAGTAACTACGAAAATCAAAACTGTGGGGTTGCGGGAAAGCTGCTCTCCTTTGGCCCAGCTTTTAATGGGGACTTTGTCAGTAAGTCAGAAGGAATCCCAAGGTACTGGATGTGAACGGTAGACCCGCTGCTCTCTTGTGTGTCGTTGGCTACGGAAACTGATTTGCTTGCACTAGATTAACTCAATGGGCTACATAACCTCAGGTGAGCAGGTCGGACCTGATTTACGTATTTTTTGTAATGCCGTATACTTGTGTAAGGACAATGAAAATCTACTGAGTTTAGAGCTTAGCAGGCAATTGCTTCATTATCGCAGACATTGCACATTTCATATACACTAGTATGGTAAGTTGTTAATATACATTAGTATAACATATACCTAAATGTCTTGCAGAATCAGAAGCAGTTTTTACAGAGGTGATAGATAGACTCAGATGGATCTGGATGCTCTGGCTAACCTATTACTCAATTCTTCTGAAACAGGAAAAAATGGTAAACAGCTCCTCAAGGTGTAGTAATATTTCTCTGAAAAAGGGAGGCGCTATGAAAAAGAAATCTCAGAGCAACAGAGAAAGAAATGTACGGAGCAATGCACTGCAAGTTAGAAGCCCAGATTTGATTCCTGACTTTGCTGCTTCTATACTGTGAGAATACTGGCAAGTCATTTCACTTGTCTGTTCCCCTTCCTACTCTCTTGTCTAACTTGTCAAACGAAACTGCTAGCAGCTTAGGCCAGAGGTTGCTTATAGGATCTAACGCTCTTAGCGGCTGGTTCTGTCAGAAGGTTGCAGCTGTTAATGCTCCGCTAATAAAAGGGGCATAAAAAATAAGAAAAAGAGTTAATAGGACACAGTGGGAATTAGATGCACAGGTGTAGAAAGAGAACGTTCAGAAGCACCATCTCAAAATTCCAAAGAAGAAATTATCCTGCTTATTTTAATGTTGTGAAATAATAGGAGTAAGGAATGGGAGCAAAGAAATAGTCAGAGCTTAACTGTGCCCTCCGACAGAGAAACCAACAGAACAAATTGGGCCTTTCTTTGACTTCTACAAGCTTCTGTTGAGCTCTCAAGAAACTGAAAGTGTTCCTAAAAGGGGCTGAGGTGGGAACAATAACTTCCTGAAGTGTGGATCCTGAAGAATGGCTGTCCTGCACTGATCCTGTAGCTCTGTTCCTACTCTAAAGTGGATATTCTGCAGCTTTAGTTCAGATAGAATGCCTCCTCCCCTCAGTGCTTGCACATAAATTGCTATTAATGTTACCATGTTATACAAGTGCATTGGGGAGGAAAATAGGCCCACTAATGCATTGTCCTGCTCCAGTGTTTTTTAACCTGGAGGATGCCACGCTATTCCATGGACTGTGGGTGGGCACAAGCCACAGGAAAAAAGCAACAGAGGTGGGACAGGCTCCATAAGGCTGCATCTGCCTCACCCTTTCTTCCCCATGCTTCTCCCCAGGCTGTGCGCAAAGCTTAACGCAGATAAAGCATATGCTCCCAGAGTTGCCTTATGGCCTTCCTTCCCTGCTCACATGACAACCGTCACTTGTAGTCAGCCATGGTAGCAGCTCAAAGGGATCCAGGGCCTGCAGGCTCAGGCTGCAGCTGGCTAGTCCAAGCTTCCTTTTTATTATCTGAATACATTTAAAACGGCCAGGGAAGCACGCGTCTATCTCGGGGCCGGAAGAGCTGCCAGTGGTCAGCTCGGTTCCACAGGCAGCAGGTAGCTTCCGCCGTGAGCAGGAGGAGGAGGAGAGAAAATGGTAATCAAGGACCAAACTCAGGCCCCTCCTGCAACGTTAGTGAGCTCCACGGCCGGTCCCAAAGGAAGGGAACAGAACAAATCCTGATTACCATTATTTATATCAATGCCATTATTTTTCCTGTTATTATTAATTAACAACGAAGTTTTCTTAAGGGATATGTTTTCCCCTTTTGACAGATCATCGGCACACGGCTACTTGTCTTTTATGCTGTGCCACGGATTAAGAGGAGACACGCGGTTGGGAGGGAGATACTCCACCGTCAGTTGAGTGCAAAACAGGCAAACCCAGATGAACTCAAACAAATGCCACAAATGTACAACTTCGAAGCCCCAAATCCTGCTGCATCTGCATCTGAGCAGACTGCTTTATCTGTGCTGAACTGCATCGACTCCAGCGGAGTGCTGGCTGTACGCAGGAGTACCTGTGAGCAGTCCACAAGGTAGGGTCGGGGCATCGTTCTTTTAAAAGCTAATACCAATTACACAGAAGTGAGAAAAAAGTACCATCTGATGATACAAATTTCTGCAGAAAAATCTGGAAATGCAACTTGTGCATAGATTTAAAACAACTAATAATCAGCAAGCAATTTAAAAAATTTCAGCACTTGCTGTTCCTCGAAAAATTCCTCAAGACTCTGGCTAGCACCTTATAACTCTTGATAACAGTGACTGACTAAAGTCAGAAATATCTCCAAGTGGGCATGCAAAGGGATTAATTTGCTTAGAATCATATATAGAGAAATGGAACCCCAAAAATACTTACTGTCCTCTCCCTCCACCCCTCATGACCTCAGCGTTTGCAGAAGGTCCTGGATCGATAGCCCAAGAAAATACAGTCCCCTCACCATGGACACAATAAACCAAAAGCAGTGGAAACTCAAGCATTTTATTTTTCTGACCATACCAGCGTACCTTAGCTTACTCATCTCTCTTAAAGGGTGACAAAATACTTCTGCTTCTACAGGTCTAATAGGTGGCTGCCCTGCAACTCATGAAGCCATTTGTAACTGCACGAAGTGGATACAAAACACAATTGTTTTAATTAGTAGCACTGTATATCCATTTCGTATAGCTGTAAACAACTGCATTACAGCAGGTAGCTTCCGCCGCCGTGAGGAGGAGGAGGAGAGAAAATGGTAATCAAGGACCAAACTCAGGCCCCTCCTGCAACGTTAGTGAGCTCCACGGCCGGTCCCAAAGGAAGGGAACAGAACAAATCCTGATTACCATTATTTATATCAATGCCATTATTTTTCCTGTTATTATTAATTAACAACGAAGTTTTCTTAAGGGATATGTTTTCCCCTTTTGACAGATCATCGGCACACGGCTACTTGTCTTTTATGCTGTGCCACGGATTAAGAGGAGACACGCGGTTGGGAGGGAGATACTCCACCGTCAGTTGAGTGCAAAACAGGCAAACCCAGATGAACTCAAACAAATGCCACAAATGTACAACTTCGAAGCCCCAAATCCTGCTGCATCTGCATCTGAGCAGACTGCTTTATCTGTGCTGAACTGCATCGACTCCAGCGGAGTGCTGGCTGTACGCAGGAGTACCTGTGAGCAGTCCACAAGGTAGGGTCGGGGCATCGTTCTTTTAAAAGCTAATACCAATTACACAGAAGTGAGAAAAAAGTACCATCTGATGATACAAATTTCTGCAGAAAAATCTGGAAATGCAACTTGTGCATAGATTTAAAACAACTAATAATCAGCAAGCAATTTAAAAAATTTCAGCACTTGCTGTTCCTCGAAAAATTCCTCAAGACTCTGGCTAGCACCTTATAACTCTTGATAACAGTGACTGACTAAAGCCAGAAGTATCTCCAAGTGGGCATGCAAAGGGATTAATTTGCTTAGAATCATATATAGAGAAATGGAACCCCAAAAATACTTACTGTCCTCTCCCTCCACCCCTCATGACCTCAGCGTTTGCAGAAGGTCCTGGATCGATAGCCCAAGAAAATACAGTCCCCTCACCATGGACACAATAAACCAAAAGCAGTGGAAACTCAAGCATTTTATTTTTCTGACCATACCAGCGTACCTTAGCTTACTCATCTCTCTTAAAGGGTGACAAAATACTTCTGCTTCTACAGGTCTAATAGGTGGCTGCCCTGCAACTCATGAAGCCATTTGTAACTGCACGAAGTGGATACAAAACACAATTGTTTTAATTAGTA
Source organism: Pygoscelis adeliae (assembly GCF_000699105.1). Lineage (NCBI taxonomy): Eukaryota > Metazoa > Chordata > Aves > Sphenisciformes > Spheniscidae > Pygoscelis > Pygoscelis adeliae. The sequence continues at coordinate 740,530 of NW_008824474.1, forward strand.
GCACTGTATATCCATTTCGTATAGCTGTAAACAACTGCATTACATGCAAGGTGTCCCTATCTTGACCTCTTTTCTGAAATAGCCAGTAAAGGCATCAAGTGTAATAGAGAGTCCTGTTAACAAGAAATTGAAGCATCCTTTAAAATGAACTTCATGTGTACTATCAAGCATCTACCTCACTTACACTGCTCAGTAATTACCTACTTTAGCAGGATTTTAGCAATGAAGAGGTACGAGAGGCTCCATGGTGTACTACTATTAATATGAGTAAAAGAATCCAAGAAACAAGGCACTAATACCAAGAAGTAAGAAACTATACCATATAAGTTTTAACCATCTGGCTTAGGCCTCTTGCTGGCAACTGCTTATGCATACCGAAAAGATGCTGCTTACCTACAATTGCAAAGCACTTCACACTCTACAAATGATAGGAGGAAGCTCTGCCTAAAAATTAGGCCAACCTTTTCAAATGTGACTAATGACATTTGTGTGCCTTCACTTGCCGGTGTCCCAACCTGCGACACCTGACATGCACCTGACTTCCAGTGGATGGATGGTCAGCTCTGCTTTCTTAGCACTGAAAATGAAAAACTGAGGTAAAATGCATTAATTACAGAATATGTTTATCCTGATATTTTTATATTATTCAGGCACTGACTAACCCAGCCCTGCTTACAACAAGCAAGACGGTGGGGCATTTAGAATACTTTTCTCACATCTTAACAAAAAATGTGCGGGCTAATTTAAAATGTCTTCTCAGAAACATGGGTACGATTGAATTTTCTAAAATCAGCTTGTACTTTACCCCACCATTTTATTCAGACATAAGAAATATTATTTCAGTTATTTAACATAATTCTGCCATAAAGAGAAATGGGGGGAAAAAATTAAAGAAGAGTAGGCAAGCAATGGGAAGATGCTGAAATCAACCATACCACAATGGAAAAAAGCTCAGGACAGAGAACATACGGAATAAACTCTGCAACATCCTTGCAGTGTTGGATATGTAAAGCTGTTGTGAAGCACGAACATTGCTTTTCTATTGCAAAAAGACGAGTGCACTTCAGTTTCCACTGTTATTATTACTATTTCTGATCTTTTTTTTTTGATATGCCAATTGCTGACTGGAAGTCAGAGTCCCACCTGGAGACAGCGCCACACAAAAATTAGTGCTTCCTAACTGTAAGAATAAATGCCACGTTTTCTCCTTAAAACACATAAAGGTCTTACGTTGTGTATGTTCAAACCCTTGAGAACATTAATACGTTGGGTCAGTGTACACAGTACGCTTTCACGTTGTGTTTGATTCCTGCAGGAGAACAGAGCTTTTCCAAAAAAGTTAGACTACATTTCAGCAGGGCTTTTCCAACACCCGTCAGCACAATCGCCACGCAGTCACCCAAAAGCTGCTGGCCTCACACTGTCGCTTTGTCCGTATGAGCCTGCGAGTCACGCAAATTCTCAGATGAATTTCATATCCACGTAGCTGGTAACGTACGTGAGGCGCAGGGCAGACAACCGGGCAGGACACGAGGCGCGGCGTGGACGCCAGCATTATACTTTACTAGTTCTGCCAAATAAGTGCCCGCTGTCTCTATGGAAAGCTGATGGGAAGACTGCCGTGCTGTCGATGCTGGGCCGGCGAGGGCCTCTCCGCCACGTTTGGGCGAGGATTACTAAGGCGGCAGGCACCACCCGGCGCTTCGCCGCATCCCCGTGCTGCGCCGCCGCCT